>NC_056726.1:225804530-225967030 GCF_019279795.1 Protopterus annectens
AAAGTCTGTGTGGATGGTGTGTTGAAGTGTGTATTCAATTGTGTCGGGAAGATGTATCTGCAGAGTCATGCTATACGTGATCTGTGAAGTTGTCATAGCACATTGATTCTGTATGATAGGCCTGGAGGAAGGCAAGACAGTGCATATTGCCTATCCTGATCTGGCCTATGGTTTGGACACAACCCCCTATGCAGGTATCATTAAAAAACAATCCCAGATGGGGTTAAACCCTTATATCACTAGATGGGTAACTAATTGGCTCACTGACAGAACACATGCTGTGAAAATTGGGGAATCAAACTGTATCCATAATGCTGTCACCAATGGAGTACCCCAGGGATCTGTGCTTGGTCCTTTACTGTTTGGAATCTATTTACCAACAGTTCAGGCTAAAGTACATGGCCTTTGGCTTACCGTATTTGCTGATTATTGCATATTGGGTGCAATAATTGAGTCTAACAATGATGAGAACATGCTGCAGGAGGGGCTAATACAAACAAATTATTGAAGCTACACAGTCAACAGATAAACGCAAAAATGTGTTTTTATTTTATCCTTATGCAAAGTGGAACTCCCTGCTAATTACAGCATTGACAACAGTCCTGCTATGCTGAAACTCAGTGATGTGAGACCTGGGAACACACATAGAAAGCACTCTGAACTTCAACCACCAAATTTCAACACTGGAATTGAAAGCCTATGTTGTGCACATCATAAATCATGCCATCACATTCAGATCTGAGGATTATACTACAGCAGTTAACTCAAATCTCGTCAGAACACTAATAGAGTATAATGCTATCTTTTTCTCCTCACCAAACACATGCAGTAGCTGGGAGACCACAGGGGTTTCTCACCAAGACGAGACAGGGCCTACAAACCATGCCATAATGTATGTGCATAGACTGAAAGTCATGTCACTGTAACCTGTGCTGTATGGGATGAGGTGACTTCTACCTGGCCTCCAGGCCAGTCTCTGACACTGCCCTGATGGGAATAGTGCAAATCCACAAATCTGATATAGCTGATGACATCAGCAGTATCTGGTGAGGAGAATATGGTAATAACAGTGTCCCATATGCTGGTGTAAAAGGCTCTCTGTAATGTCAAGCAAATCCACAAACAAACACACACACACACACACACACACACACACACACACACACACACACACACACACACACACACACAGATGACTGCAATGAAAACATCACTCCTGTCTAAGTATACAGTCTACAGAACTCAGTACTTTATGCAAGTTCCACAGCAAAAGTTTGACTTTTGCAAGGCTGCAGGACAAGTAATAGTGGATGAAATCAGCAGTGGATGTTGGGAGGCCTGCATGAAATGGATGTGCAGGCATGTGCAATTGTCAAAATACTATCAATCCTTGGGACTGGGGTGGTAACTGTTCAATACACATTCATGGTTTTCTGGCTAGATACACACACACAGACACACACACACACACAAGCTGACTGCAGTGAGAACAGAAATCCCTGTCTATCTAAGTTTACAGACCACAGAGCTCAGTACCACTGCACAAGTCTGACTTTTATAAGGCTGTAGGACAACTTATAGTCAATGTCATCAGCAGTGGATGTTGGACAGAAGATGTTGGGAGGCCTGCATGAAATGGATGTGTAGGCATGTGCAAATGTCAAAATACTGTCATTCATTGGGATTGGATTGGTAACTGTAGGACATAATCTTTGGAGGCCTGCCTAGGTTCATAGGTTCACAGGAGGTTACTAGTCTAATGACCATCAGGCCTTTACAAGCCTAGCCATGTAAAAACCTGAGTACCCTTATTAACTATAGTTATATGGATGCTGTTTGCAGAGCAATTTTGTGATCAGCACTGACTGCCCTTGCCCATGAGGGACATATTTGCCACCCCTGGGGTGAATTTACGGTCACCCATCCAGTTGTCAAGGATGTACTCAATTATGGTCATTGAGGAGCTCTACTTCACATGCAGTGGGAGCCAATTGCAAAGGAGTGACAATCACTGGGAGCGATACAGCATCTGTCTCTCCAGCATGTTCTGTTTATGTCACAGGCTAGGTTGAGATCCCTGGAGCAAGTTATTCTTGTCCCATTTGATTTGCGAATGTCCATCATTTCCATTAGGGCAGGGTCTGAGACTGCTGTGTAGGCCAGGCACAGGTCATCTCTCAGTTGCATGTATGATACTGAGAACAGTGACAGGACTTTTAGTCTTTCCATGTATGTTATATTTTGGAGACCCTGGATTATCTTGGTCAGAAAACTATGTGGTCTCTCCAGTTGCTGCAGGTGACTGGTGAGGTACATACAGAAGGGAGCATTGTAATCAATTAGTGTTATGATAAGGGTAGAGTACAGTGGAGCTAAGATGTTCCCTGTCTTGGTTGTGATGGCCTTATTTATGAGGGCCACACTGTAAAATTTTTCTTACCACTATGGACACATGGTGGTCAATGTTTATATTGCTGTCAACCTGTGGTGCCAATTCTTGCACCATTAACTTTGAGCTTAGAGGGGTGCTATGTATATCTTAATTAGCAGGGGCTATAGACATATAGCGTCCCCTAGTGATGTCAACATATTATAGAAAGGGCTGACACAAACAAATGATTAGTACCAAACTCACTGACTGAAACTTAAAACAAAAAAACTGCCTCATTGTCCACTTTGGCAAAGAAGTATTTTTATTTTATTTTATTTATTTATTTAACAAATGTTAAATAAATAAATAAAATAAAATAAAAAATACTTCTTTGCCAAAGTGGACAATGAGGCAGTTTTTTGTTTTAAGTTTCAGTCAGTGAGTTTGGTACTAATAATTTGTTTGTGTCAGCCCTTTCTATAATATGTTGACATCACTGGGGGACTCTATATGATTGCACCAAGTTTACAGTCTTCTGAACACTTGTTAAGCCACAGGCCATCTACCTTCACCTGGACTTCAGTGAAATAGTTTCCAAACAGTAGAGGGCCCAGCCATACCTCTCAACTGTCCAGATTTTGCAGAATGTCCAGATGTTTGCCTGATATTTTTACTGTGTTCCTTATAAAATTTGTGGTATTCTGACCAATTATTGAAGATAAAAGTCAATAAATAATGACAGACATTTGAGTTTCAGAATTTATATCCTTCAGAAAATGCATGATAGTGCAAAACCTTTTATTCTATCATCTTTCTAAGTTTATAAGAGCAATACTTAAAATCTGTCCCTGTTTTTGGACTGTTTCACACTATTATTTTTGGCTTTTTCCAGATTTCTTGAACTTTGATGTTGAGAAGTATGAGCCCAGCACAGATTGTTGTGATACATCACTGATAAATGGTTTACTGGTGGAGGTAAACTCCCCATCTTTAAAAAAATTTGCATTCTGTAGGTGAGTCAGTTGGTTACCCATCTAGTAATGTGTGGTTTTATCCCCAAATCGGGGAGTTTCTCTACGATACTTGAAAGGGGAATTATGTGAAAGGCCTTGGCTAAATCAAGATATATGGTATTCTTGACAAAAAACAAACTGTGTTGGGTCAAGAGATTTGACTGTTGCCTATGGCCTTGGGGATGAGGTCCTTGATGATTTTTTCCATAGCCTTTCAGATAAGGCTGGTTAGGCTTATGGGTCAGTAGTTCCAAGGATCAGTTGATGGATACGTAGGTATGTTCATCTGTGAAGATAGTTACAGTTCTGCATGTTACCAGATTGATGTCCATTGCATATCACATAATATTTGTTATTAATTTATGTAGCATAGTTGATATATTTGTGAACAAGTACTAAGAGACTATGGCTGCAGTGCATAGGGGAGACAACACATGGCTTCATTGTAAATATGTGACATCTTGTTATAAAGGGACTTCAGTCTGTTATTTTTCCACATGTAATTTCATGACATAAAGAGTAAATGGACAATAAACAGCACTAATATATGCTAATAGTGACTTTGCATAGCACAGTAGGGAGCAGCAGGTTTGCAAGATCATTGGCAAAGTGTTTGCACATGCAAGATGCGTATTTGCATTACTTTCTCTGTTTTTGTGTAGGTAACCAGTGTGCAAATATGAGCCACATTGCTAAAATTCTGAGAGTTTGTACTGAGTCTATGAAACACACCTGGTGCTTAGCTGACTCTGTGGCAGAAAGTGTAAATGCATTGACATATTTCTTTTTGAGCCCAGATGATACTGGGTCAGAATTCAGGTGTATCGAGTACTTTTAAATCAACAACGATAATGGAATGACATCAGTTCTTTACAGTACATATATTGCTATGTGTTGGCATAGCACAGTGGGCTTAAAAGGCATTGCACGTAGGTAACCACAGCATTATACGGTCATTCATCCTCACTTGGCATTGGTGTGGGATGTCAAACTCCATGCAAACATAGAAGCAAAAAATAAAAGGATCCATTGCTTTTTCTGCTACTTATGTGTGTTGTGTGTGATTCTATGTTTTGACTGGATTATAGCTATTAAAATGGGGAAGATAGGAAAGTGGTGAAATTGGGAACAAGAGGGGGAAAGGAATGAACAACAGGAAAGCAATACAGAATGTGCAGGATGGAAGCAGGATGGAACCATAGCTATCCATTTCTTCAGCAATGAAAACTGAAAGTATGTGCAGAATATTAGCTGAATTTGGACCGTCAGAAAGATGGGTGACAATAATGCAATCATGTATAGCCAATTGGACTGAATCAAGTGTGTCAAGAAGACACGTGCAAAATGGTGTGCTATGTATGCAATGCAATTATTTATTTATTTATTTTTTTTGTGGGACAGGTGCCCATTTTAATTTTTTTTTCAGGAAGAGAAAAATGCTGGTTAAGGGAGGTGGTATTTCTGGGTCAGGTAAGTTGGGCAGGTGAAGAAGCAAATGTAAACAAGACAATCAAGACCAGAGACAGGGATGATGAAGGACACAAAGGTTTGGGGGACAACACGATTGGGGTTAGGGAGGGGACAATACAGGCTCATGCCCATCAGACATGGAGACATTGAGAATCTATTCCTCATCCACTGGACTGTCATCACTGCCCCCTTACTCCAATGGTGGCTGGAGTGCTTGATGTCTCCTCCTCCTACATACCATGAGTGAGAGCAGCCTCTCCATTCAGTGCAG
This sequence comes from Protopterus annectens, assembly GCF_019279795.1. Taxonomy (NCBI): domain Eukaryota; kingdom Metazoa; phylum Chordata; order Ceratodontiformes; family Protopteridae; genus Protopterus; species Protopterus annectens. Next base: position 225,809,656 of record NC_056726.1, read on the forward strand.
GCATGTGCCAATGCTGTGGTGCACAACCCTACACACTAGCCCTGGCATCTCTTAGAGGGTGGTGAAATCCCCACCTCTGCCACTGCTCCAGAGGGTACCACAGCACCAACTGCCAAGGCAGTACTACCTGAGGATGCAGGTAGTGCAGGAGCAGCAGAGGCAGTGCTGCCAGGTTAGGTCTCAGATGTGCTGGGCATCTGTGCTGGTGGAGCAAGGGCAGGCTGATCCACTGGGGCTAGCCTACCTCACTATGCTGTGAAGCATTTAGTGATTGGGTACAGATGGATGACATGGGGACATTTTCATGACACATAATAGAAAATAAAAAAAGAGAGATAAGGGTTGAGGTGTCAGACAAAAAAGATAACATTTGTATCATCATATTTGACAATAACTATAACACAATTATACAACTATTTTATCTGATGTATTACATTTAAGTATACTTCCTAACAACCACACAATATAATTACAGATTGTTAAAAGTAATCCTTGAAATGTGCATATATTGCACATATGCTTGGTCCAGTTGTACACATTACAGTTCACAGCAGGACATTTATGCCACTTGTATAGAGTATAAGTTAATATAATATTATTAAATAAATGCAGTATTGTATAGTTGTTACTCGTATTCAAAAACTCAACCTCTGACTAGTCTTATACTTGACTCCTAAATTTGGTGTGAGCTTTAGATTAATGCATGCATACTTGCTTTTATAGTTAGGATATGCATGCTTAATGTGCTACAAATGCATAAAAAATCTATATTTAACTTTTAAATCTACAATAATACTTATCTTGTGCTGCCAACATACCACTTGCTTCCCTCAGTCTATCCATTCCATCAGCATGAGTCCATCTATTAAACTCTGTTTCAATAGCTGTGCAAAGAACATAAATGAACAGAAGAGCATTATGCATACCAGTCTTGTTTATACTTAGCTTTCTATGTATTACAAATAATCTCTGTTATCATACTTACACAGCTATGGGATGTCAGCAGTTTGAAATTTATTCAAACACTGATTGAGGGTATCCCTTTTGCACCTCTGTAGGTCATTAAAATAATGCTTTCACTGTTCTCCAGTGTGTGGGATGCCAGTAGCACTGGATACAGGCTGAGGCAAACTATATCAAGCCTCAGACTTGTACTGGGAGCCAGGATAGTCCCCCTGCAGAAGTCCTTGGCTGTGTCCAATAAATAGCCTGGACATCCCACCTCTGTGCCCTAAACTGAGTAACTTCCTCTTTAACCCTAGACATATCTAACAAGCGAAGTAGAGCAATGGCAACTAATGGTTTCCTGCCAATTAGTCTTATCACATTTACTTGCAGTGCACAAATTCGAGCAAGAATGCCTACTGCATTTGCATGATGTTAAGCAGAGACCAGCAATGCTAAGCAGGGGGGGGGGGGGATATTTTAAACTGGAAGGTTTATGTCATACTTGACCTTAGTTTGTGGGTCGTTTGCTGCTGTAACTTGGAAATTTATATTAAAATTTGGAAGGTACCTCTTAGTTGAGTTAAGTTTACAGACATGCACTGAGGGCATAAATGTCATGACCTTACACATGTTTTGACTTTGTACATGAGTAAAATTGATTTTTTAAACTATGGGATTCAAACCTTGATGTAATTTTCCATCTTTGCCATAGAAGTGATGCTCATGCATAGTCAGGAATCATTCATTAATACAGTTGACAGTTTGAGGTCTAACACATGTATGTGTGTGACCTGACAAGGTTCTTGTATATAGATCCGGTTGTGTATGTGTCTTATTTAATTGTGAAGGCCATATAAGTTCAGATAGCAGAATCATACTTACAGAAATATAGTAGACAGTATACCCTCATTCATACATCTGAAAACACAATACGTGTCTTATCCCTCATACATATAATTCATATCAGCTTCACTATCTAAAGTGTTATAAGTGAATGTGAATATAATGGGAAATGGAACAACAGTAAAAACATGTGGAATATCATGCATTAGAGCCCAGGACCATGTGTGTGGCAGTCCTGCACTTGCACTGTTGCCAAAAGAATGTTGAAATAACACCTGTATATGTTTCACTTCATTGCTGTAAATTGCACTGTCACAACCTAGGACCATCTGTTTTCCAGTCCTACACTTAAACCTGCTACCACAGGACTAGTAAGATGACAGTTCCATAATTTCCTACTCATTCTTAAGTTCTCTGTATTAATCACCACACAACACTGCTTAGCATGCTTGTGCAGTGCCTGATAGAATTGAATGTATGCATTTTCAATGACTGACTGTCTTTATTATGTGTGCAGGTGTTCAATGACTACAGGTGTTGGGAAACCTTGCTAACCATGATGTAAAGCAAAGAAAATTGCAACAATATATCCTTTTTGACCTTTACACTTTTAGAGACACCCTATTTGTAGGAGTTCTGTCTGCTTCCTGTATGGGTCACTAGTCCAGGTTTGTGCACTGCTAAATGTCACACAAACAAGATAAGCACAGACAAATCTAACTTTTGTTTTCTGTTTCCCTTGTTTCCACAAAGCCATGCACAACACAAACACTGGCAAATAAATAAATAAATAAATAAATACATAAATGGAATAAGTAGTTGAAATGAAGAAAAGCAATCAATGAAATAAACACTACAAAATGTTTATTACACATGAAATATTTCTACATAGGTCTGGATTTGAATTGACACTCCAATGAACCTTTAGAACACAGAGTGGCTCATTCCTCTTTGCCACACAAGCAGCTTTTATTCTGCATACAACCAACTGCAGCATCATCCACAGTACTAAGAAACCACATAATAGTTATCTGTACATGTATTAATTTCAGATTTAGTACACTGAGTGATCACACAACAGTTTATGACTATTGCTTGCAAAAATACAGCGCGGTCTTACCTCTCTGTGTTTCCTGCTCATTCTTGTCATATCTGACCAGTAATCTGAGACATTCAGTCTGTAAGGCATTCTAAATATTTTTTCTTAAAATGTGTGAGGATATTAAATGGCAATAATGTACAGTTGTTAAGAAATGAGGGGAAGGTTGGATGTTAATGAACAGAATCCATGAACTGTGTACTGCGTACTTAAATTTCCAGCCTTGACAAAATTACTTCTGTACAGTTTATAAGTCTAACCTGACACACCTGCCGGAGGTCTGGCAGTCTGCATTGCTGTTGTTTTCTTTCTTCCTAAGTGTAATTATTCACAGTTGCAATCAATAAGCAACAAACTCTAAGGAGTGCCTGCACTATGTTTACATCTGATACACAGAGTCAATTATTTAGAATTCAGCAATTTTAATGAGTTCACACCTCATTTGAATATTCACTGTGCTTACAACCCTGGATCTACACCATAAAAAAGACAACCATGTAGCTAGGGCACCTGAAAGTAAGGAGACTTGTTTATGTAGAGAACACAGTAGAGGCTATTAGTTTGGGATATATCTGGATAGAAGACTATTGAACTTGAGAAGGTATGCTTGCATTATAGCTATATACTGCACATGTAGAAATGTCATTAGAAAAATCTTCAGATTTTTCTAAATGATATTTCTGCATGTGCAGTATAAAGCTGAAAATACAAGCATACCTTCTCAAGTTCAGCAGTCTTCTCTCTCCTCTCTCTCTCTCTCTCTATATATATATATATATATATATATGAGTGTATATATATATATATATATATATATATATATATATATATATATATATTAGCAAATGTTACTGTTATCTGTATGCATTATTTAGAAGTGTACTGATGGCATGGGCATGTGTGTCATGGCAATTCACAGGTATATACAATTGGCAATAAGTTATGGGATGTTCTGTGTTAAAATATGTAGACACATTTCATGGACAGTTCATTTGATAGCACCTTTTGGCAGTTCACTGATGATTTTTATCAAAATGTGTCATTTGCCTGCTCTTTTGAGGATGGTGGAGGAAAACTGTATTTCTGTTTTGCACAAACAAGGATATGCTATTATTGTTACTCTCCCTTGTTTTGCATACCTCCTTGCTTTCTGTGTAATATGTTATAACCACACAATTCCTGTTTTTCATATTTCAAATATCTAGACTGTTTTATGTTTCCCCAGTGGGTAATACTGAAATTCTACCTTTTCTGTTTTATCTGGGAACAAGAACTTTTTAGTTATGTGATACGTATGTGTATTATCATTCTGTTGTTTATTAGGACACCTAGAACTATGGCACCCAGGTGTCTCAGTCTCAATCCTACCTTCAGTGACCCTGAGAATCAGGTCATTTAGATGACATGGTGCATTTCTGCTTGAGAGGAGATGTGGAGATATGTCAGATAGAATACAAGTTTGTCAGCAAATAGTTGCAGATGTGAATACAGTAGGCAGCCACAGCAGGACATATGATCAGGTGCACCATAGGGCCACTGACACGATCTCATCTGCCACAGAGGAGAGCAGCAGTAGTGGCCCATGATCAGATGGATACCTGGGGGGGGCAGCTGCTACAGAGCCACCACTAACAGCAAATGAAGAGTTCCTGTCCACTGTTAGAGATCCAGGCAGCTCCCAGTAAAAAGCAGGACAGCATGTCCTTGACATTGATGCTACTATTTCAGGAACAGCAGGTGTATCCCAGGAGTAGCTTCCAGGTAGGGTTATGTATCTCAGTTGTTAAATACCCTTGTACAGTAAAATATTTACATCAATACATTAGTTCTGTTTAACAAGAAATTGGTTGGGGGGATTGCAGATTGCTATAGCTGCAACACAGTCTGACTGATTACACATGGGCTTAGGCTGGACTTGTCATCTGAGTTCTTCATGAAAGTATAGTTAATGGACATATAAAAGGAAAATGTTTTACCCCCTGTGTTACTGTTAACTGTGATGATGCTGCCCTTTACTTTTGCTTAACTTCTTCCATACAGCATAGGGAGTCTATAATCATCTGCACATGCATGGCAAGTCAAACATTTTTATGTCAGTACTGATGAGCAGTTCAAAGAAATATTTAGTGTGTGATGGCGGTGTCAAGAACTGTTGTGTGTATTGCTGTACTGTCTGTAATTAGAGGCACGTCTGTTAGCATATATTGGACTACAGTAGTGTATGTATTAATTTTTTTTCTGAGTTTGTTGCTTATTATCACAGGTGATCCTGACAGTGGAAATGTGGAAGTTATACCAACTGATGTCAGAGTGTCAGCAGACTCTGATGATGATAATGGCCAAACAGAGACATAGTTGGGGGGGGTTGATGCAGAGGTTGAATCTGACACTGAGGTTGACATTCAGCTACCCCATGCAATTCCATCGGATGCAGCCATTAGCCCTATGCCTACCCATTTCAGTGAGCCCTCAGATAATGGACAGTTGGCGGGTGAGACAATTCATCAGAAAAGTGTGGTTACTGTGCCTTCAGTGCCTGTTGCCTTTGGACATAGCCAAAGTGTAGGCAAGGTGAAATGCAGGAGGGTTGTTAGGGGTGCTTGGAGGAAGTATGCTGCCCATCCTCCATGTGATCCATGTGTCTCTTCCCGTGCCACTCAACATATGTTTAGAGCTGTCATAGAGGTACAGGCATGTTCCCATAGGTCCTCCAGAGAAATGCTTATGGTTCTAGATGTGGCACAGGCTAACATGTGTGATTGCCTCCACTGTGTTGCCAGTTTAATGGATCTGATGAATGGCATGTTGGAACAGGTTGTGTCTATGATGGAATGTCTACTGGGAGGGGAACAGCATACTTGTGGGTGTAGGTCAGCCACATCATCTGCTATTAGCTGATGTGGCTGTGTCCGATCATAGTCCCATAGTGGCAGTACTTCCCCTCTTCCATAAATGGTTCAGCTATCCACACCTAGACATGGCAGGTAATGGGGCCATGGTCCTGGGCATCCCCAGCAGGCATCATTCACATTCAGCTCACAGCAATGCATCTGACAGTGGGTGTGGATGTGACAGTGCAACTCCTAGCAGAGCCAGTTATCATGGTCAGGTCTGACAATGATGAACTGCCACTTCTACTATGCATGGCTCACACCTATCCAACATACCAAAACATAGAGCTAGCACAGAGCTTGTCTATGTTCATGCAGACACTCACAGATCAATTTCACATAGAGGACCCATACAGACAGACAGACAGACACACACACACACACACACACACACACACACACACACACACACACACACACACACACACACACACACACACAAGCAACTGTTACATGGTTTACATGTGAAGTTTAAAACTCATTTCATCTCACTGGCCATTTGTTTCTTTATCCAAATTCCTGCCTGCTTCACTTTCTTACTCATGCACACTCACAGATCTTTTGCATCAAGCCTAGGCTTCTTAAATCCCCCCCCCCCCCATACACACGCACACAGACAACACCCTGTCCAAATGATACCTGTGCCATAACAATGTTTTCTATCTTTTGGATTCAAGGATACATGTCTGATGCTCAGGGTGCATAGCTGTCTTAGTACTTAGTATATCTGCATTTGTGATGTTGAATTGGTAACTGTACTGTTGACTTTTATTGGTCTTAGAAAGTTAGACAGTTGATAGCATCAAACTTTTTTTTGCATCAGTATTGTTAATGATCTTGTGAGGGTTGTGATGTCTGAGACTGAAATGTGTCTCATTAATTTCTATTGTCTCTCTTTAATGATTTTCCAACACAGACATATGGTACTAAACTGAGGGCATTTGGTGACCATCAGTACTATTAAGCAGTATGACTGTTTGAATCTCTGATGCCTGAGGTCAACTACTTGATAATGGACACATATGAGTCACACAAATATCTGCAGTCACATGTTAAAGTAATTTCTGTACAAATCATCCACCTTTTACTTGGTTACACTACCAAGTAACAACTTGCAAGCACACTCCAGGTTCAACACTTACCTTGTAAATCCATCAGTGGCAACAGTTCAGGGATGACTCTGTCTGATGCTAGCAGTACACAGCCATTATATGTATAGGTAAAGGTTATGAGCATTACCTGACATCAGTGTTACTATATTTATGTGCATAAGAGGAAGTTTTTAGCTCCTTAGTAGGTGAGTGAGTGTGCATTGCCTTTTAGTCAATGCAAGGGCATATTGAGCATGCCTATGTCTGCCTCCTTACCTGCGTGTGGCTGTGGTGACCTTGCCATTGCTAGTGGGATGTGAGCCCTTTCCCCTTACTGATCCTGCTGAAGCTGTTTTCTCAGGATGATGTTGTGTAGCTTGACACATGCAGTGAATAGTTTAGTACATGCATTTGGACTGTGCAGAGCTCCCTCGGATGTATCTAGGCACAATAAATGTGATTTTAGCAGCCCAAACACACTCTTTGATATTTCTGGTTTAAGTATGTGCCTCATTATGGCATTCTTCAGTGTGTGTGTGTGTGTGTGTGTGTGTGTGTGTGTGTGTGTGTGTGTGTGTGTGTGTGTGTGTGTGTGTGTGTGTGTGTGTGTGTGTGTGTGTGTGTGTGTGTGTGCGTGTGTGTGCGTGTGTGTGTGCATGTGTGCGTGTGTGCATGTGTCCGTGTGCGTGTGTGTGTGCATTTCTGATAGGTGCCATCACCCACAGTTCCAGTGCAATACCTGCATCCTGCAGTAAATAACCCTGTGGGATATCCTCCTTAGTGAGCATCTGTTATAGTCAAGAGGTGTACCAAGATATGTGAGTCGAGGTAACTGCCTGGGTTGCATGCACACACATTCAAGATGATTCCATTTTCATTAAACACAACTTGGCAGTTAATAGAGTAGAAAACCTTTTTATTTATGTAGAGCCAATATAGTTTTGCATTGAATAAATTGGGGGCTGAACTTATATTGGGATATCTTAGCAATGGAAGTATTCTTCTTAAATTTAATAAAAAGCTTTTCTCTTTTATTTTATAGGCTCATTGGTAAGTGCTAGGCTAGCTGCCTTTGTGGACTATTTTAAGCCTAGCCTATTTCCCTTTACTTGTTGGAATTAACCTATACATTTTGTTAGAGACTGGCCTTGCCCATCCCATGGTTGATAATTATATATTATCCCTAATGAGAATAACTGAAATCATACCATAGAAATTTTGTGGGGACCCATGCATTGGATAAAGCATTTAGGAATGGTCTCTGTTCATTAGTAATACAGGAAGCAGTCCTATGTTAAATTTTCTGTTTCTCATCCGTAGATCCAAGTTGTGTTTGAATATGTACTGGGATGAACTTCTTTTTATATGACTGGGGAGTCTTTTAAAGAGAAGCGGCATCTACTATAAGATATAACTGCCACAGCAAACTGTTCTGTTGATGCTGCAGAAGTGGTTCAGATCCCTAGACCAAGCATTTTTGATGTCATCTGACTTGTGAATGTGCAGTAAATCCATTAGTATTGGATTGAAAGATTCCTTGTATACCTGACAGAGGTCATCTCTTTGCAGTTTGTAGCATCACTGTGAAAGTTCCCGTTGTTGCATGCATGTGGACAGTTACATGGGGCTTTATATTCAATGACTGGCGTAAAGAGGGTTGAGTAAAGGGGGACGGGCAATATAGAAGGACTTTCTTACAACAATGGATGTGCACTGATCAAAAGTTAGGTCAATATCCACATAGGTTCCCAAATCCCAAATAACTGGGTCAACTCTTAGGGGTGTACTGTCAATGTGGTAGTCCTGTGTGGTACATGCCTTCTGAAAGGATACAGTAATGCATATTTTGACATTTATTTTCAGTCCATTATTTTGGAACCAGACATTTATCTGGGACAAACCTTCTTGGAATATGGTCAAATAATTTGGGGAGTCAATGGCTGCTCCTAGGTTGCAGTCATATGCAAACTTAGTCAGCCAGAGTCCACTGGTATTGGCATTCAATTCAGAAAAGTAAATGCCAGCCAAAAGAGGTCCCAGCACAGAACCCTGGGGGACTCCACAGGTAACTGGTCTCTTTGTGAAGGTAACTTCACCTATTTTGATTTCCTGCATTCTATTTGTGAACCAGTTGGCAATCCAATAAGTGACACATTGGTTTATTCTCAGTTTATTTAGCTTTTCAGCTATGCCTGAGCAGATAATTATGTCAAAAGATTTGGCCAGGTCAATGTTTGTGGTATGTACCATTCTGCCTTCATCCTCTGCATTGATGGTCATTTAAGAAAAATTCACCAGGTTTAGTAAGCATAACCTGCCATTGAATCCAAACTTGAGATGAGTCCAGTGTTTGTAGGTTCCTTATGTCCTTTCAATGGCTTTTAATATGAGGCTGGTCAGACTTATGGGTCTGTAATTGCCTAGTTCTGTGGAGGTCTTCCCTTATGCAGGGGAATGATTATAGCTGTTCTCCATTTGGTTGGTAGAAAACCAGTACGGTGTCTGAGTTTGAACAGTGTTGTTAGTGGTGTGGCTAAAATGTTCTTGATGCTATTTAAGATGCATCCAAGTATACTGTCAGGACCCATTGACACAGTATTTTTGGATTTTGATAGCACTTTTTGGACTTGATCTAGTGTGATAGCTGAAGGTGAGCCACTTTCAGATATATCTTGAGAGAAATATGGAGTCGAGAAAAGGGTAAAGTTAGACCTAAATTTATTAGCCTGCAGGTCTGCTGTATCTTTAGCCTCAGAGTAGCTGACATCATTCACAATCAGCTCATTGCATCGCTGTGTTGTGCTTTTGAGATTATGACCATAGCTAAAAAATGCCTTGTGATTCTCTTTGACTTAGGTAGCTATTTTCACCATAGACTTAGCTTTGGTAGATTTTATTATATTTCTGAGCTGTTTGTTAATTTATGTGACAAGGGCTCTAACATTCTGGGAATTACTCTTCCTATTTTAATCAAAATTATTTTCCTTTTATCATAAATCTTGTTGTTATTATGGTTCCATCATGCAGATTTGTTTTTGGGGTTTGCTCTGCACTTATTCCTATGGGTGTACAGCTGCAGCTAGGCAGCTATTTACATGCTGGTATAGTGTCCTGGTATATGTTTCTGGTTATCCAGTGGAGTTAGCTGGCTTTGGTGGGGTTTTGAAGCTTATCAATGTATCAGTTAGGAGAATGTAGCTTGTCTTAAAGAAATTTCTAAAGGTACTGTGGGTGGAAGGGATAACAGCTTTCAATTTTATTACAAAAGACACTGCCTTATGTTCAGACCTAACAAGTAATAAAGATATGCAAAATATGGTACACAATGCCCTCATATTAGTAAGAACAAGATGCAAGATGTTATCCCCCTAGAGGGTACTCAGACTACTTGTTCCAGGGCATATGTACTGATAAAGTTTAGGAATCTCTGTGTTTGTGCATTAGTCATAGTGTAGGTTTCCCTGTCTATAGCTGAATAGTTTATATCACCTAGGAAAATGGTACTGGGATTAAAATTGAGTGATTCTAGTTCTTATAAATGTATTTATTTTGAAATCTCTTCTAGATACTGCTAACAAGGATGGTAAAGCAGGAATCACCAGACTGTTTGGGTTTCTGGGTTGCCTTTTGTATTGATTGTCAGAGGAAGACTATTTCATGGAAGAGTATGTAAAAAGGAAAGAGTTTCGTAATGATTACTTTTGTGAGCGGTGACGCCCTCTAATGTTCAGATAGTGCATTGACCTAACTTGCTGTAGTATTCATAAGCATCTTAAATTTTTATATAGTATCTTCTACTCTCAGACATGCATTTCCTTTGCTTAACACTATTTGACTTTGTAAACTAGACAGAAAACTAGCATGGACAAACACCACCAAATAAACAGATTGCTAGTTGTCTGATCTTCCAGAAGCAAGACAAGTAGTGCATAATAAATAGACCTCATATTTAGCCACATATCCTTTTCTCTTCCTTGCATACTTTAAAATACAACAAACACTACCATCTTGAATTTCTTTTAGCAGGGACAAATTTGCAAAAAAGCAATACTCTAAAAAAGTAAATCTATGAAAAATAGCACCAAACTAGACAAACAAATGCCCCCAAATTAGATAAAATACTAAATCTTCACAAAATAATACAAAAAAAACAAATACTACAAAATGGAAATCAGGGTTGTGACACATCTTAAGATTACTTACCATAGTGGAAACTGTAAACATACAGATATAATAGATTAGAGACCATAAAGGAAGTTTTGCTTATGAAACCATTTGTTGTGAGCTTGCAAACAAGCCAAACTGGTGTGTCAGTAGCTTTGGACTAATTATATCTTCCACCAGGCAAAAGGATCCCACTTCGACACTGCAGTTGTTTCTAGATGTTAAGTGTTGTAGTACACTCCTCTCATCAGTTTTTTTTTTTATAGCAACCCTTGTAAAGTCACCTTTTAAGTGATTCCACATTAAGGTGGTGTTTTGATGTGTAGTGGTGGGATATTTAAAAATAAATAAATAAAAGGAGTAGGTATTAATGTAATGGCATAGGTTTGGTTGTTCATACTGTGTTATGGCTTGGTCCCCTGGTCCTTGGTTTCAGGGTCTTGTGGCATTCTAATTGGTTTGTTATTAGTCAGCATAACTGTTGCGAATTTATATATATATATATATATATATATATATATATATATATATATATATATATATATATATTTGTGTGTGTGTGTATATAAACATAGATATTTTATTTCTTTTTTCTTAAAGATAAAGCTATCAGGTAAAGTGTTTTCTTGAATAATAGTGTGTTGGATATTGACACTGGGTAGCCTATAGTGGTATATAAACTATATATCAGAAAAATGTAACAAGAAAGTCTTGTCTTCTATGAGCATTTAATTAAAAGATGTATGCACAGGTTATACTTACTCCAGTTATGCTTTTGGCTATAGTTGGTTCACAGACCCTTATATATCTATCTCTATGACTGGTTTAAGTCTACTTAAGCCACATTTAGATTTGGCACAGGCTAACCCTTTATATATAAAAATAATAATAAAAAGAGAGAAAAACTCTTAAAAATTAAATTCAGCTTAGGGCATTTCAATATAAGTAAATGAGGCCACCATCTAACTACTGAAAATCATCTTTTCCAGAAATGCTGTTTCATGGTTGCAGTTATTATATAGTAAGAAAATAAATCAACATATAATAATGGCAAGGAAATACACATAATTATACATAACAAAATAATTTAAAAAAGAAGAAAGAAAAACATACACAAAGTGTCAAAAAAGTATAAATCATTTTTAATATTCACTGCACACTTTTGTTAAACTTACAGGCAATTGATGCATCAGTCTTTGGATATTTTGCAGAGGCTTTGTGCAGGAATAATATTTTTGACTCTTTTTTTCCAAGTCATGGCATTCTTTCAAGAACTAAAGGTCCAGTGAAAGGCTATAGCTTCACAGCCCATATCCTTTTTGAGGTGGTGGTGAGTGAAGCCAATATTATGGCAGGGTCTTCAGTTTATACCATAACTAAAAGTAAATCAGCAAGGGGTCCAGAGTCATACAGAACAGCTGACAGTTGCAAAGCAAAAAGTCCTCAGAGAGGGAGGAAGTGTAAGAGTTCACCAGAGTTGTGCAATGTACAACCGTCCCAGTTGTAGCAGAGGTGGAGCTTTCTGGAAAACAAATATGGGAGAAGGATCAGGAGAAGCTGTCACTCAAGTTCAGTAGGATGAAGAATACATGTCAGAGTTTTTAGAAACATCATCTGGGGATGGTAGGGCTTTGCTGTTTAATCTGGTCATTGAGAAATCTTAGCCCTCTCCCAGTAGGCAAAGAGGATCATAAGGGAGTCAAAGCCACTTGGGTTGGAAGTTTCTAATTTCAACCATCCAGTCCACCCCTCAACCAGTAATGGTCTAGCCCATTGTAGCAACTACATTTTGGGTTAATCAGAAGATTTTTCCACTACTTCTTCCTGACCAGATTTGATGGCATATATTCCCTCAGCAGTAGAAGACAATTATGGCCAGAAATTCAGAAAGATGAAAGTTGTCAACAAGTCTTTAAAATGGAAAAATGGCACCCACATATATGGCTAGGAGCTATGATTGATAGACTCAGGTCAGTATCCCAGTGATATAGGATGATGCCAAAGGAAAACAAATAGTATGCTGGGCTTTCAACATGGGTTTTTGTTCCTGGCCTACCTGTTGTTTTCATTATATTAGTTCCACCTATAAAAATCAAAGCATTCCATTGTAAAATGTCAGGCTAAGGCTAAATGAGGGGAGGTTCAGCAAGAAAAGAACACTGTCAGGGTAAGGTATCACCTCCCAAGAAAAGCACAAATCCAAAATCAGAAGAGGATGATACTCCACAACAAACGAAGCAAAACCAGATGAATGAAAAGACAAGTCCTTTATTCGAATAAGTAAGCGCTTTCACGTTGCTTAGAACGCTTCATCAGACTTCAACAAACCATAAAATTTAAATCAACTTATATATAAGTAAAACACCAATGAAAAACACATTAGCAAGTCACATGTAAGTTACAAAAATACATCATTTCCTTTCCATAAAAATTATATAAATATATCATAAAGATCTCATGTTAACAAATGAATAGTAGAAGTAAAATATTAAAACATACTAAAACACATATTGCATAGTGAGACTTATTACTACTGTTTAATGTTTCAAAGGTTTATCTAATAAAAATGGTCTCAATGAAAATTTATCATTGAGACCATGACCTTTATTCGCAGATAGCTTAATAATCCATTTGACCTCAGCTTTTTCTGTCTTATTTTCATTGAGACCATTTTTTTTATTAGATAAACCTTTGAAACATTAAACAGTAGTAATAAGTCTCACTATGCAATATGTGTTTTAGTATGTTTTAATATTTTACTTCTACTATTCATTTATTAACATGAGATCTTTATGATATATTTATATAATTTTTATGGAAAGGAAATGGGTTTCCCACTGAAAATGTTGGCCTCCCCATCACTTAAGCTGCACAGAAATTTTAATTGTATTCAAGTTAAGGAATCTGTGGTTAAGGAGGTCTTAGACCAAGAGATCAGCACAGGCAGAATGTTGGGTCCTTTTTATGAACTACCCTCTTCCTCATTTAGGCTACGCCCCCTGAGCCCGTTGTCTGTTCTTTCCATGGAGGGACCTGTTAATGATGGTGTTCAGAACTATGAAGCTGCAGCCCTGTCTGCTTCCCCTAATGACCCTGTTATTTATGGTCATTATAAGTTTTTCTTGTCCTATGGCTTGGCAAATTAAACAATAAGGAAACATTCTACCTTTTGCGAAGCTTGTAAGACTGGCACAACTCAGGATAGTTTTTGAAGGCAAATTATTTTTGATACACAATGTATGTTTTAGCAAATTTAAGACTGGGGGTTTTGCAGAAACTACTGATTTTCAGCCCTCTGGCTAGGCTCAAGGTATGCAGAAATAAAAAAGGAAATAACATTCCTTGAGCTACTGCCAATTTGCTTCTGCGATCTGACAAGATTTGTTTGCCAATCAGAAAGTCATTTTTCATTCAGACAATAAGTGGTCCATGTTGTTATGAAGAAAACCTGCAAGTCTAAATGTGTCCAGTCTCTTCTTAGACTGTTGTTGCTGCAAAGCTTACAAATCAATCTGTCTTTTACAGGCTAGCATGATCCTGGTAAGGACAATGAGACAGCTGATTCTCTGTCATTCAAGATCCCTCTGTTCTGCAAAGTGTTTCAGGAAGAACAGGCAGAGCCCACTGCTTGGCTCATTATAAAAGACTGACACATTGGCTGGTCAACAAATCCTGGGGGGACAGCACAAAAAGGCTTATGTTTTGGCCTTATCTATTTATTTATTTTTTTGCAGGTTTTATTTCAGTTTACCCTATCCAGAGAAGATGAACCCCTGCGCAGAGTTCTCACTGTGTATCTTCCAGGTGTGATTCTAATTAGGTGGTCAGGTTAATACTCATTCACTTATAAACCCTGAGCTTGCTAGCAAAGGCTTTTGGCCTGACATATTTCATTAAAACGTGGCTGGTTTGCCTGGGTGGCAGGTGAAGCTGAGGATAGCAGGATACCTATTTGAAAGTGTTTACTGGGGGCTGTGACTAAAGGGCTCATATGTTGTTAGGGATCTTAAGATCCTAGCAGTTTGGGTAATTTTATTTTTCATCCTGTACTGGGGGCTTTTTGTATCAGCAAACATTTGTCCCCTTTGCTATGAGAAAAAATGTCATCACAATGGATTTCATCTGGATCTGGATCTGCAGATTGAAGAAATCTTGGTAGCTTGGTAGAATTCAAGATGCAATTTTAGACAAGTATTCACTGCTTGTCTTGTTCCAGTAAACTAGACAGCCATCTATCAACAATTTTGCCCTGTACCCTTTTCAAAGAAATCAGTGTTCAGTCTACCACATCAACAGGTAATTACAGCAATGATCCTTGACAAAATGCCTGAGCTGTTATTCAGAAGTCAAGACCTTCCCTTCCAGGGATACTCATCTTAGTCCTTTTACAATGGCAGGGTACAAGACCTGACCTGTGAAGGGCAGTCCCTTCAAGTAATCTGAAGAGATGGGTGTTGGTCTTTTTCCATTTTTAGTTATATTCATTAAATCAGCTCCCTTTCGGTGCCTCTTAACTATAAATTTTTTCAGTTGGGTATCAGAAGGATTGTGATACTGGAAAACACTTTTTTTTGCTTGTGCAGCAACCAGGACTAAGGTTCAGCAAAATGGTCACAACTTGGGCCTGGACCCTTCCATGCTTGAGGATGTACAGATGGGCTTCCTAGGGTTATTGCTGCAGGACTTGCATACAGTTTGGTCAAGGTTCAGATGCACCTTTACCAGGCTGACATGCTGATTATCCATCAAGGAAATAATTAACACATTTCAAAGAGGACATTGTTGTTCAGGTACATTGTGTGGTCTGTGATTATGTCTTGAATGTTGAGGAATCAGGCAGATATTACCAGCCTCGGAATCTGCATGCAAGTTCATAAATCACCAGGTATCATGGGTAGCCCCTCTGGATTTTCAGTTGTTGAATGTAGGAATTCATAAATAAATGTGCCTACTGGTTTGACTCTAATGGGGTGCATCTCTCAACTATTGCTCGGGATGTGTTTAATTTCAGCTTGGGTTTATCACTTCATCAGTTTTGTAGATGTTGATCCATCTTATGATCATATTTTTTTCTCAGATTATCAGTTTATGGAATTTATCCAGATGTTTAGTTTTTCATGTGCATTTATTAGAATATAAAAAAAGTTGTATTAACCAATACCATGATTGGAAGTATGGTAAATATAAGAGTTACTGTACAGGTTTGAGTAAATGTTTAATGTGTCATCATTCCCAGAGCAGGAGGATTGCAGTTGCAATTCAGAACTATCACAAATCCAGGAAAAGGGGAGGAACAGGCTGCATGCAGCTTAGTGGGCAGTTACCAGCCCACATTACCCCATTTTTTATTTTCCTCCAGGTTTCCTTGGGCCAGTCTGGCTTATGTGCAAGACGTTAACAAGCAGCACTACATGATGCGCAATTACTTAAAGTACGGTGCTGCTCAACACTTTGGAGGTGGGATGAGCCGGGTAGGTTACACCACCTAGCTATGACCTTTTTTCTTTTGGTAGAATTTACCTTACTATGGCATGGTGATTTTAAAGACAAACTTGGTTATTGATTTTGGTGAAATTACTGTTCACAGTTTGGCATGAATGAACATGGTCATACTAGTTGACTGTTTATTGTGTAGGCACTGGAGGGAGTGGGCTCAAAGACAGCAGGCATAGAACAAGGAAAAAGATTGCTGCTCGATGAGTGTCAGAGCATAAACTCCACAAACAGGAAAAGAGGGAAGGAAGAGAAAGTGAATAACAAAATGAAAAGACTAGCATTCCTTTTAGCAACAGAAACAAGTCAGCCACTCTAAACTTGGAGTCAAGCTGCACTTGCACACACACACACACACACACACACACACACACACACACACACACACACACACACACACACACACACACACACACACGCACACACACACACACACACACACACACACACACACACACACACACACACACACACACACACACACACAGACACACCCACACACACATGCACACATGCACACACTCACACACACTCACACACTCACACACACACACACACACACACACACACACACACACACACACACACAAACACACACACAGGATACCTCTACTAGACACTGTTTGACTTAAAAAGTAAATTTACATATACAAAACACACACAAAAACACTGCATAATAGGAATACATGCAACAATGGATATAAACACACACACAAAAACATTTTTTGTTTATAGTTGCTTCAATAGTTCCAAAACCATGCTATGTACGATGTTTTAAAAGATTTAATCTTAAATCTTACACAATGGCAAACTCAACTGTATTAATATTTAACCTCTGTCTTGTGCAGGTAAATATATATTAACTGCTGTTTTTATGATATTAATTTATGTAGATATAATTTTCACATTCTTTTAAATATCTCAACAATGAAGTAACACAGATAGTCTCATATGAAAGCTGTAAGCTAGATGAATAAAATGCTGCTGACAGTATGTGAGTAACTTGAGTGGTTGCTGAGATATTGTAAGTTGTTTACAAAATATTATAAATGTAATAATTACTGTGTCTACTGTGACTTCTAAAATTTAGTTTTAGACCCAGAACCTAAAGAATACAACCCCTATAAAATAGTTTGTGCTTAAGAGTTTGCCTTTCATACTTCTTTCATAACTACTATGGTTCCCGAGATATGAATATTTATTTGCTTGATATTTCTGGTCACTGTCTAGATTCTGTTTAGCTGTTTTCATAGTGGGGGTTGGTTTACTTTCTTTTGAAGCCAGCCTATCCAAGGTGTGAGCACAGCTTTTTGTTTTATCTGATTCCCTGGAGTTAGAGTTTTGTGAGACTGCATCAGTATCTTAACTGTTCCTTGTGGCCTAGCTGTGACTGATTCGATTGCAATCTGAATACAGAAAGCCTATAAGTATATGTTTTTGTACTTAGCCTATCAGCGATAGTTAACAAAACTGTGCTGCATTTATTGATTTGCTTGAAATTGTTTTTCTTGGTGTCTGCATTTTGTGTTTCCCACCCAAGTCTTATTGTATTCTTAAACTAGGTGGCTTTGGAATTGCCAACCCTGCTGTAAATTTGATTCTGGACACTCCTCACAGTCCCATCTCATTTGCTTAGTGTAATGAGTACAGTGTGATCATTTGGGTAGGACTACTCCCTTGCTTCTTAGATTTTGGACACTACTCCTAGTCCCATCTCATCAGCTCATTCTACTGTGTACAGAGAGAGTATTTTGGAAGGCCAACGCCCTTAGTTTCTTAATCTTGAATTATCGTCTGTCCCTTCCCTCTCCACAAAAAAAAAAATTACACTTTATTGAGCTGCTTTTACTGTAATTGTGTTCTTCCTACTTTATTACCTTATTTTGCCTTGCTGCTTGCTCTTATGTGTTGAAGTACTTTTATTGGCTGTATTTATTACTGCTTGTTAGTAGCCTGATTAAATTTGTCGGTTATTCTAACCCTCTTAGTTTTGGTTTTAGCACTTGGGCTTCAGGCCAGTTATTTTACATTCAAGAAGGTTTTTGTGGTCTACACTGTTGTGGACAAACCCTTATCAAAACCCTCTCTCAGTAAGTCCATCCAAGTTTTAGAACACTATGCCTGGACAATTCCAATCTGTCTGTCCTGCCATCCTGGTTGACATGGGCATACTAAGGCAGTGTAGCAACTGCCTCATGTTTATTAACAACCCTCTTCTCCTAGCACATAATTCTTCTACTTGCAAGAAATGCATCTATATCAGTAAACTGGAATCCATGCTCTCTCGCTCCTCAGTCAGTACTCCTGACAAAGAAGAGATTGCCAGTAGAAATACCACACCACCCACATCACATAGCCAAGGATAACACACACACACACCTATAAAGAGGTCCTTAATGAAAACTTACCTAAACAGCAGAGACCTCCAAAACACACTCACAAACATTCCACACACATCACCAAACACAGTTGTCTGTCAGGTGGCAGAGTCTGCCACATCATGCATGCAGTAAAGTCTCTCCACAACAGTTACAGGTATGACTCTGTCATTGTTAATGTTGGTGTGAATGACTTGAGACATACCTCCCTGGACTATATGAAGAGAGACATGATTGAGCTGTCAGAGTATGTGTCCCAGGCAGGTATGACTCTAGCCTTAAGCAGTATCCTACTTTCACCAAGAATGATACCACGATACCAACAAAAAATAATTGACTTCAACAATTGACTTAGTTTCTGGTGTCATTTCAAGAGGATTCAGTATCTGTCTGCCTGGGATGACATGGTTGACAGGCCTTGTTGTTTTGTCAGTGATGGCCCCTAGAATTCAGGATTCTGGCCAAGACTCTTGCCTCCTCCACTGTGCCTCTTTTAGGCAATGTCCCACAGACAAATCATCCAATATAAAAGATCTATCAAAAAGCAAACCGAAGGTCATACTGCTTAAAACATGGAGCCTTAACCTGAAAATGCACTCACTGGAGGCTCTCCTAGCACTGAAAGATGCCAACATCTGTGCAGTCATGGAAACCTGTTTCAAGACTGCAGAGAGTACCACTGACTTACAAGGTTATATCTCATTCCACACATATGGGCCCCAAAATGAGGGTGGGAAGACTAAAGGTAGTGGAGTTTCTATTTTCATTAAAGACATGCACACCTCCAGACTGGTTTGCCAGCATAAAGCACTAGAACTTCTCCAAGTGCAATTGACAATTGACAAGACACCCATCCAAGTTATAGCCAGCTATAGACCCCCCTCCATGACTCAGGACACCCATTCCTCCTCTCTGGACCTACTTGACTCCATCAAGGTACCCCCCTCCCCAACACTTTGTTCCTTGATGACTTCAACTTCTCCACCATAATCTGGGTGAACTATTCCTGCTCTAATGCACTCACCCAACAATTATTTGACTTCATCAATTATAATGCACTAGACCAGCTTGTCTCATCCCCCACAAGGGGAAATACCATTCTAGACTTGGTTTTCACCAACATGGGTGACCACTGCACCACTCCTATAGTAAGTTCTTCCCTGTTGAGATCACACCATCAGTCTGTCTCATTCAAAGTGTCTGTCTCATTTAAACCCTCCCAGCCATAACCAGGCTAAAAACTTCTCAAAAACGGACTACAGCCTTCTAAGGGAGGCTGTCAGTAGCTTCACACCAACACCCCCTTCAGAGGATGCAGACAAATATGCTGAAAAGTATGCCAGTGCAGTATACAAGCTCTTGTAGAACTGCATGGACTCAGTCACATACCTATCTGGTGGACATCCTCTAGCAACAGGCTTTACAACAAAAGGAAGAAACTGTTGTCCAAGGGTAAAAAGGCACAAATTCCCAATTAGAAAAACTCCCTTCTTAGCCTCAACAAGCAAATTAGACCACTAGTGAAAACCTCCAAAGCCAATTATAAATCGAAACTAGCCTCCGAAAAAAAGGCTAACCACAAACACTTTTTCAGTTATGTCAGAAACCTCCATGGTAAAGCCCAGATTTGTTCCAAGCTGGTTCTTAATGGTATCACATACACTGATCCTGCAGACTTAGCAAACCTGCTAGCAGATAGGTTCAGTGCAAACTTCACCCCCCCCCGTCCTCCACAAAAGGTCTATTCAACATCCCTGATACTTGTCCCACACCTCACATCTCCATAGATCAGGTGTTAAATGCTCTATCCAAGGCAAAGAACACAACTTCCATGGGTCATGATAGTATCCAAGGCTAAATTCTGCAACATCTTCACCAAGAACTAGCCTCACCATTGAGCACCCTATTCAACCATAGTCTAAGTAGAATATTCATTCCAGCAGAGTGGAGAACTGCCATTGTCATCCCTTTGCAGAAAGGCATTTTCAGTACTGACACTCATTTTCAAATGAAACTGCATAACAGTATACAATGTGTTGACATAAACAATCTTATAGATTCATAGACATCTTAATTTCACTTTATTCTTCATTATTGAATATAATAACTTTATAATGCAGTGGTGGTGCTGTGGTAGCATTGTCGCCTCACAGTAAGACGTTGTCCTGTTCGATTCTCAGCTAGAGCATCTTCTGTGTGGAGACATGCATGAATGGGCGTACCTTCGTTAAAGGTTGTGCATCAGGGCCGGCAACTCGGCATGTAAAAATCTACTGCCAATCATTAGCGGACCGGAGTTCTGCTGTGGCGACCCCTAACCGGGAAAAGCCGAAAGACACAACAACATTGAATAGAATAACTCTGTTTAATGCATTTGTCTAAATCTATCTCTCATCTTGGCCACATCTCCTCATTATCCTCACCACACTCTCAGACGGTCCTGAGTAAATCCTGAACCATCTTTGGCAGATAAGACATGTATTTTATTGTTTTGCACTTTGTTTAACCATATTAGTGAGCTACCACTATATTTTCCATTATTTGCTGAATTGTACACTTTACAGGTTCATAGGTGTATACTAGGCTAATGATCACTGGGGCCTTTTAGAGACTAGATATACATTCCAAATCTCTAACAAGTTCTGCTACCTTTGGCAATTATAAACAGAGGCTTGCGAGATGAAACATTTACAAGCAGTGGTCTAGGAAAGGAACTATTTGCATGCAGGCTGTGGCCAGTAGAGACATAGATTCCAAACCAGGAATGAATGTCCCGTTCTACATCAGTTGTTCAAGTTACATTTGAATTGGGTTAGGGAGGAATACTGCTTCACATGGATAGAGAGCATGTTCCACAGAAGGGGTAGTTTCTTGGATACATACCTGTCTCTCCAGTAGGTCCTGTTTATATCACAAGCAAGGTTTATGTCTTTAGAATGAATAATTCTTGTGCTGTTTGGAAGATATGGAGGAGGTCCATCAGGGTAGGGTTTGATAATGCCTTTTATGCCAGGCATAGATCTCCACTCAACATCCTGTAAGAGAATGAATACAGGGATAAGACTTTGAGGAAGTCCAAATAGGACTTGTTACTTATAACCTGTATTCTGTCAGTGAGAATCTTACAATTATCGAATGTGCCTACTTAACCAGATACCAAGGTGGTGTTGTACTCGGTGATAGGTCTGATGAATGCTGAATACAGTGGGACAATGACCTAGATTTCATCCCTTTGTTTATAAGTTACACAAGTCAGACTGATTTCCTCACTTCTGTAGACACGTGACAATCAAAGGCTAGATAAATATCTATGTGTGTCCCAAAGTCCCTGACTACTGAGTCAACTCTTAGAGGTGTTTGTCAATATGATAGTTACCAAGGGTGGATGACTTCCTGGTGGAAACCATTATGCATTTCTTTGCAATTAGTTTTATGCCATGCATCTGACACCAGTTGTTTGTCTCTTTCAGTCATTCCTGGGGAACATTAGTGTCAGGGAGAATTCTATTCTCACCACAACAACTCGACCACAATGTAGGCAAAATAAGGCACCAGCTTAAGAACACGAAGATAAAAGATTTTATTCCTTTAGAAAGCAAAAGACTGAGCGCTTTCACCAGTCAACCTGGTATCATCAGAGTCATAGTACCACATTCAAATGATCCCATTATATACATACCCTAATTTCCTACAGCTTAATTAATTAATTAATTAATTATTCAATTTATACAAATTAATTTGATACTAATTATATAAAATGTATATTTTATATAAAATATATGAAATTCACTATCAAATAAATCAATAAATACATAATAATTCCATCTGTTGTTGAAATGAAATGAATGAATATGTTGATGTTGAACTATAAATATGAGCATAAGAGAAGTATAAAAAGGCAAGATGAGCACAATGCTTTATATACACACAGTAAAGTTTGTAGTAATTTTAGTAAATTTTTATTTTTTGTTGTTGATAGAGTAATGCCTTTCATCAATGGTGATATTGACAACAAAGTAGCATTACTAGAAATGGAATGGCAGTTAAGGCTTAATGCCACAAAATTTCCAGGATTGAATGAGTATATTTCTTTAAAACCTCAACTTAAATACAGAGCAAGTATGGTATAAATGAAAAGAAACATACTATGAATTTTATAACAAGTATATAATTATTGTTTAACATATTTATAATTCAACATAAACATATTCATTCATTTCATTTCAACAACAGATGGAATTATTATGTATTTATTGATTTATTTGATAGTGAATTTCATATATTTTATATAAAATATACATTTTATATAATTAGTATCAAATTAATTTGTATAAATTGAATAATTAATTAATTAATTAAGCTGTAGGAAATTAGAGTATGTATATAATGGGATCATTTGAATGTGGTACTATGACTCTGATGATACCAGGTTGACTGGTGAAAGCGCTCAGTCTTTTGCTTTCTAAAGGAATAAAATCTTTTATCTTCGTGTTCTTAAGCTGGTGCCTTATTTTGCCTACATTGTGGTCGAGTTGTGGTGAGATTACAAGTTTGGACCCTGTATTGGCTCCTCATTGTTTGTTTTATTCAGGGAGAATTCTATCACTGTTCTTAATTTGCAGTTATCTGTAAATTTGTTTAGCCAGAGACCCATGACACTGGTTTTGACTTCAGAGAAGTAAATGCCAAAAAGGAGTCTTCTCAGGACTCTGCTGGTGACTTGCCTCTTTGTAGAGGTTGAGTTCCCAATTCCAACTTCTGAGCCAGCTGGATATCCACTGGGCAACATAAGGGTTTAAACCTAACCTCTTGATGCTATCAACAATGCTCCAGTGGTCAGGTCAAGTTAGGCAGTTTGAACTGTTTTGCCCTTGTCCATAGCTTTAGTGACATCCTCAAAGAAGTCTAACAAGTTGAGTAGGAATAACCTGCCCTTGATGAAACCAAACTGGGTTGAGTAAATTGTCTCAATATTTCCTATGTGTGATTGATCATTTCCATGACAATTCTTTACATGGCTTTACATATGAGAGTAGTGAGAGTTATGGGTATGTAGTTTCCATGGAGATGGCGTACCTTTGTGCAGAGGGATAATGGTTGCTGTTCCACATTTGTGAGGCACAAAACCTGTTTGTAGACTTTGATTAAATACTGATTCCAGATGGTCTGATAGGTCATGTTTCATGTTCAGAAGGCAGCCTGTGATATTGTCTGGACCCATCAATGCGGTGTTCTTGGCCTCAGGGGAAGAACATTGAGGACCTGTTCCCTAGTGGTATTAGGTGAATTATATTTAATGGTCATTCCTAAAGGGAGGAGGGCCGGGAGAAAGAGGGGTAAAGTTAGACCTGAAACACTGAATAGGTCTGTTATATCTGTTGGCTCAGTATAGGTGGCTGCATTAACAATCACCTCTGCACACAACTGTGTTTTGCCTTTGAGGTTGCTGACATAGCAAAGGAATGCCTTGTGGTTGTTGTTGGCTCAAGAGGCTAAACTTAACTCAAATTTGACATTGATAAACTTTATTTGTCCTCTGAGTTGTATGTTTTGTTTGATGAGAGCTCTTTTATCCTACTGGGTGCTACATCTCCTAATGTTTTCCATGATTTTCTTCCTTCTGTTATACAGTCTACTGATGTTGTGATTTCACCAGGGTGACTTGTTTTTTGAATTATTTCTGTACGTATTCCTGATGAATACAGCTGCCTCTATGCAGCTATTAACATGCTTGTATAGGGTTTCTGTGAAAAGTTCTGCATATGCAGCAGTGTTCTCGGGGTTTAGGGGGGGCTTAAAATTTTCCCAAGTTATCTTGTAATAGTAGGACATTAGCCTTAGAGTAGTTCCTGAAAACTTCAGGGTTAGATGGGGTTCTGGATTTTATTTTCACCTCAAAGGAGACTGTTTTGTGGTCTGATCTTACCAGGGAAGACATTACATGAGGGGGGTGAGCAAAGCTCTTCCACATTAGTGAGGACTAAATCCTATATGTTTGCAAACCCGGTCTCCATACTGACAATCTGGTGCAGGGAGTTTGTGTTTCCAAAATCCTGGACTCCCTGTTTCTGTACATTTGGTGTTGTATATGACTTCCAGTTAATAGTATGGTAATTACAATCTTCCATAGGTATGTTATTGCGATGGATGGTGAGTGTTTTTAATAAGCTTAAATACATGTCATGAGTTTTCTGAAATATAGACGGGGACCTATAGCTTACAAGAAGTGGTATGGGATTTTGCCTATGGTGATTTGAATACAAAGAAACTTAAGTACATCATCTTGTCTGACTAGCCATGAGATGTATTTATTTTTGATGTAAACCGATGAAAGAATTTGCTTAACTGGCCATTCGAGATTGTAAGTTTTCAACCCATAGCTGTCAACATTTAGGCGTTCAACAAGCTAAGCGTTCGATGATATAATATAGACCAAATAATTAAGCAGTACGTACTAAAAAAAGACAAAAAGAACAAATTAGCTTTGTTAAGAGTGATGAATAGTGGGGATTCACCTAGCTGGCTACTACCTGGCTACTACTAGTGCTGGTCTCACCACATCTTCATTCTGCTAGGATACAATGCCACTTTGCTTCTCTTTGCTTCTCTCACAAGTAGCAAAACAATAGCAATTATCCCAAGATGAGAAGCAGGCCACAGGCTCTTTGCTGATCAATAGTCATGTCCCAGATGATGCAGGAGTCAGATTACTTGTTGTACTCTTTTCCTGGAAGATGCCTTCACTAGCAAGCAGACAAATCAGGAAGGTCTCACACAGACATTCACTGGCCAATCAATGACATTCAGGAATCAAATCCCTCTGCTCCTTCTCTCACTAGAAGCAAAATAGAAGCTCAAGTTCCAAGCTGGGTTCTATGAAGCAATTAGCAGGCTTTCAGGTGATCAACAGTCTCCAGAAAACAATGTCAATATGCAAACTCTCTCAGTAAAAGCAAAACAGAAGCACTAAACCCAAGATGATTATTGACAGACAGAATATGGGTTCTACAATGATTGGTGGCCTTAGACCAGTTGATGCAGATTTTAAAGGAAAGATTGAGAAACGGGTTAATTCCCAAAGAGTTATAGAGTGCACTAACCAGTTAGATATAAAAAAGGGGGTCACTCAACCTTTAGCAATTTAAGGGGGAGCCACTAATTTTAAAAAGATTGGATGGTGGTGAACACATTATTTTGACTGTTTGGAATAGTGGGAGGGCCAAGCATTTAAATAACTGAAGGGTGGTGTGACTTCACAAAATGATAATTCTGTGCTTACTGACAATAGCCAATGAAAGAGGAAAGGGAAGGAAATATGTGGTTAAATTAACATAAGGGGTTGGCAACTAGAGAATCAATGAGTTTAAAAACACAACAGCTCCTGGGTGGAAGGAAATATAGTTTTCATGTCACTTAAAGAGACACAGATCTTGTTTCTTTCCTAGTTTAAATATGCAGTAGAAAAGAGAATTCAGTTAAAACACTGTGTAATGAAAATATACCACAATACACAACATAGAAGAAAGAAAAAAAAAGAACTATAAAGAAAAATAAATTAGCCTTTCTCTCACTCCAGTCAATTGCAGAGTCCTAGTGAGATTTTCCAGTAACGCCTTGAAATGTTTTATTTTACCCCTTAAATATATAATTTTGTTCCTAGCTCCTCCTTCAGTTCACAGGTAATTAACATTAACTGACCTGTTCTAATTTCTGTGTGCCTCAAAAAGAAATGCAGCTCTGTTTTTTTTCCTAGTTTAAATATGCAATAGAAAATAGAATACAATTGACTGAAACAGTGTGATGAAAATACACTACAATATACAAAGTAGAATAAATTAATACAAATTACAAGAAAGCAATATAATGAAAAAGAAACTAATCTTTCTTTCATATAAGTCTATGTCAGAGTCGGAGTGATCTTTTCCATTAAAGCCTGCATGAATGCAATACAGGGAAAAACAAACTTTTTTTTTCCTTTAAAATGGATTATCATTCTACTGTTTGCTGATTTCCAAGATCTGCACCATTGAAAAGTCGTTCAGGCAGTGTTACAGTACAATTTGCAACTTGTTTTTTGCTGGTTAGTATTTTTTGTATTGCAGTACTTTTGATCCTGCTAAAGGTACACCACATTAAGAAAGTCTGCATTCTGATGGCAGTGAGAGGCAGCCTGATCTGATTCCAAGCTGGGAATTACTTTGGTCAGCCTTTAGTGTGAATTGCTCAAAGGAAAATCACCTTGGAGTTGTTTTATTTATGTATTTTTATTTGCACTTCTTTACATTACTTCCACATTTATATTAATAACATATATTTTGCCATTTCTTGCCATCTTTTTAAAAAACAACATATAATCTTCACAGAAAGGAAAACTACTATTTCCATTTTTAACATTTCAAAAAAAGTATTTTCTCAGCCATCAACTTTTTTTAATTTCTTTGTTTAGCCCTCATTCTTTCTTCCACAACCATCCTTTTATTTCAGCTAACACATCTTTATCATCTCTATTTTTATTATAAAATAACCCATCATATTTTCTTTTCCATAATATCCAGAGTGTTTAAAATAATATTCTGTCCAATTCCTCAGTTTTAATTTTTTATTTTCTCATATTTTCCATATCATATCATATCATATATCATATCCATTGTTATATTTTTTAAATCCTTCTGATTTATATTCCCTTCTCAAACTTTTCAAAAACTGTCCAATTTTTTATATTCTAAAAAAAAACAATGTTTTGTTGCTACTTCATTCGACTCATTACATATTTTTTCAAGGAATTTGTAGTTCATGGTATTTTTAAATGGCAACTTGTCCAACAAAATTTTCCACAGAAAATTTATGCTTCATAAAAATTATCATATCCTCCCTTCTATTTTATTACATGTTTACTTCTTCTTTAAATTCCTTCTATGGATATACCATATAATATTTCTCCATATTATAGTTATACCATGATTTTCATTTTTTTTTTTGTTTTTACCAATCTCATTATTTTTTATTTTCCATATTTTTGTGCTATTCTCAAATGATTTTCTTTTAATATTTTCTTGTTTACAACTTCTTTTCCATCCTACATATTTCCATAATTGTTTACCTTACATGTGACATTTTCATCATCATTTTCACTTCTCTGTCTTTCACTTGCTGTGTTATCCAGAAAAAAAATGTATAGATGCTAAGTACACTGCAGGAATTTTTAGGGTCAAACTTCCTTCATTACCTTTATTGTACATCACCCCTTTTTTCATTGGATTCAATGTGGATTCCCAAATAAAATTACAATGTATTTCTAACATATATTTCTCTATTTTAGCCGGAAACATGTCCACCCCCATATGCTAGTTTTCCTAATATGTAGGTGCGTATGATATATACTTTTTTGTTAACTGATAGATTAAAACTTTTCCACCATGATAGCATTGTATTTTTGTCAACATTGTTTTCTTCTGTTCTGTAGCACGTTCATATCCCCACATTTCATTCTTAATACACTTGTTTCCTTCCCAGTACAATATACTCTAGCTATTTTCTTAGTTTCACCAAAGTCTTTGTTTTTTGCCTTGTTTAACTGTAAACCCACTTTCTTAAATAATTTCTCCACTCATTCCATGACTTCCCTTATCTGTATCTTATTTTTTGCCACAATTACAAAATCATGTGTGTATGACAGACAAATTGGTATTATGACTCCTTTATCTCACATTTGCATTTCTTTCTTTTCAGGTCTATATTCGCTCATTTAAAAAATATATAGCAAACAACTAATAATGGAATGTTAAACAGTGAAAGTTGAACATACTGAAAAAACCTTAGCGAAAAATAATTCATCGAATGGCCATAGTTGACCAACACTGTGCTCTCCATACCTCCTAACTATAAATGCCAACTCCAAGATCACACTACAGTGGGGAATGGGTTTGTATTTTAAAAAGAGGTTTGCTTTGCTTACCTTATGCGTCCCAGTACTTCCTGGTTGTTGGGCAACTATCTTAAGCTTTTTCAGTACGGTAACTTTTGCTGTTTAACATTCGATTATTAACTACTCACTGTAATTTTGTTTCGATGCACAGACATAGACTCAGAATGAAAGAAACAAAAATGTTCTTTAAATCTTAATTCCTCTTCTAATTTTTATCTTTTCTCCCATCTATCCATTTAACTTAAATTTCACCTCTGACATTTCATAGTATTTTTTATAACATTCAACATTTTTTCTCCTTCCCATATGTCTCCAGAATCTTGCATATTGTTTCATGACTAACCTTATCATATGTTTTAGTCATAGCACGCCACTAACCTTATTTCTTAATTTTTTTGTCAAAATCATATCTACTAATACATTTCCTTCACTTCTCTCTATAACTTTATCCAAAACCTTCTCCATCTTTTTCATATTATTTTAATAAAGATTTTATAATCTATAATTTCCAGTATTTTTATATCTTTTCTTTCATTTTTTCACATATAAACTTACTTATTCCACTACAAATTTCTTGTTCTATCCATTCATTTAATATTTACTGCATATTACTTTCTCATTTTCATTCTTCACTATATAATATTCATAACCTAAACCAGCTATTCCTGGTGGTTTATTATCATTAAGTTGAGTAACAGGCGGTCTAGTCTTCGTATGGTTGATGCACTTTTGCGAAAGTCAGAATCCAATATCCAGTATACCTGACACAAATATGGAACTTCAAAAGTCCTTAATATTCTGGACCTAAGAACAAGCATCACCATGCTTCCAGAAGAGGACAAGGTTGGATATTCGGTAATGTTGGTGTTCAACATTCCAGTGTTTGAGATTTAAGAATCGTGCAGGTGAACTGAACCACATGTGGGTCAACATGTTCATAGCAATTCACTGTTGGTGCTGATTCTTCCATTCTTCCTTTTATTATTTCTTCCATTTATCTTATAGTGGTCTCCTTTTCTAGATAATTCTTAAGAGTTTTAGATTTTTTTTACAATTCATACTTCTTGTACTCTCTCCTTTTCATACAATCTATCCACAAACATTTCCATAATTTCTGTTATTTATCTTTTCTTATATCCAATATTTCCTTCAACATCAAGCATTGCATCTATTCTTCCTTCTCTTATTTTTACCTCTTTTCCCAAAAGTGGAGATACTTCCTTCTTTTTCCATTTCAAAAATACTTTTTGTCACAGCAACACATTTTAACATTTTTACTATTTCTTTTTCATACATCTCTTTCAATTTATCCTATTTTGTCTCCACATTGTTCTATTTATTCTTCTTGTATTTTTATGGTATTCATTTATATTCTGCTGCTTATTTGTTTCCCTTTGATCAGGATTTAGTGTAGTCTGGTCATTGGCCAGATGGATGTTTTGCTAATGTTAGTCATTTTCTGTGCTACTATGAAGTTGTTTGTCATGTTTGCAAAACAATGCTCAGCTTACAGTAGCACTTTACAGTTCTCTGTAAAGTCACAAGTAGTTTGAATTACAGTTTTCTCTGTAAAATATTACCTCAGAAGTCTCTGTAGTACCTAGTTGCACAAAGAGTGATTAGCTTTCACTTTGAGGCACACAGGCCTGCAAGTACAAGTAATAATCTAGTAGCCAGCATTTAACCCCGCTTGTACCATCCTCTACTTAAAAAGACAAACAAATGAAAGCTCTATAACAATGAATTTGACTTTCTTATGATCTCTGCAAATAACTGGTGGATTTAGGAGTCATAGATCAATATAGGCATTGTCTCATGCTTAGTTATAACCCCCCAACTAAAAAGCAAACTGATACAGCATGTGAGAGATCTAGTTGTAGAATGTCACTAGAGGCGAGGTACTCACTGACCAAAACAAACACCAAACAGATTGGCAGTAACACACACTACACTCACTTCACACAGTATGGACTAGATAGAAAGAAACATGTGTTGAGGTACATAAATGTAATCTTACAAAACCTCAAAGGCCTCCAAGTTGTTACACACAAAATAAGTATCTTCAGCAACCAATATAATGCTCTGCTAAGACAACATGCACCAAGTCATACAAAGTCCCATCACAAGATGTCTCTAAGTCGATCAGGTGAACAACCACACAACACGATATTTTAGTCACAGGATACTGTAGACACACAGATGTCCCACTCACCAGGTGGAACAAGAAGAAAGTCTCATTCATGTGCAAGTCATTGACCCAAAAGTACCTGAATGACTGAATGATACCATCATAGTCCATATGGGTGCAAAATGACCTGAGCTATTTGAAGAGATATAAGATAGAACTCTAAGACTATGCATCACAGGCCGGTATGAGCCTAGCACTGAGCAGCATTCTACCCTGCAAGGATGATGTCATAATTCCAACAGAAGATAACTGTTTGTCATAATTGGCTTAGTTTTTGGTGTCTCTACAAAGATGTGTAATATTTGTCTGCCTGGGAGGATATGGTAGACAGACTACTTGACTTGGACAGGGATGGCCGACATCTGTCTATGTAGGTTTTCTAATATTGGCAAAAACCTTGCCCTACCCCATACTGTTTTTTTCATCAGTGTCAGACTGATAAATCTACTGACATAACTACTGACATAACTAATCAAACTCAGAATAATCTAAAGGAGATACTACTCAGTGCTTGTGTCTAAACAGAAAACACCACTCCCTACAAGCTCTCCTCATGATAGAAAAAACATACATCTGTGCACTACCAAGACTTGGCTTAAAGCCACAAAGGCACCCCCACAGTGCACGCTTATAATGCCTTCTACACCTTTGGACCAGCTGCTGCACAGGTAGAGTCTAAAAGTGGAGAAGTCTCATCTTACATCAAACGTGAACACACCCAGAGCTAGCTCACAGTAAATGGGGCCCTAGGCAGGGTAATGGATTAGGGTCCCCTCTCCCACAGCAAGCCCCCTGAAGCCATTCTAATGTACATTACTTGGCTATATCTCCCCAGGTATCATAAACACTGTTCAAATCTGTCAGTGTGCATTTTCTTCTTTATTTATACAATGATTACAGATTTTTGGTATTTAATCTAAAGTTTTTATTTCAAATGTTATAGCATAAACACTGATAGCCATTTGCTAAACAAAACAAAACAGTCTCACAATGAAAACAATCTTAACATGAGCAACAGAAACATCTCTGCCTTTAAACTCACATTCAGTGAAACTGCATTGAAACCCACATTCATAGAAGATACATTTGGACAGTGGCAGATTATGTGTACCTCTGGCCTATTTTCAAACCATGTGCCCCCTGTGTACATTTGTAGAACCATGCATTTGTTCTTTAATTTACCTTCCTGATAGTATGAAATTATATTCCTTGTTTAATACAACACTACTTGTTGTGCTTTTAATTTTTAGTTTTTAAGATTTTTCCAATAAGCTGTGAAACAAAATGTATAAACCAATAACGACAAATCCAACCATTTCAAAACATTTCAACCATAAAAGGCCACACGATATGCACAGCCTCTGCAGAAGAAAGAAAGAAAGAAGAAAGTTGGCAAACAACTTTACATTTCAGTGCTTCATTTTCCAATTCATTGTCTGCTGCAATTGAAGAATAAATTACCTGTGTTAACTTAAAATCAGGATTTGACTCTGAGCAAAGCCTTGTAAACAGACAGTGCCCCTAACTGGGGTATTACACACATATACACGCACTCATATCCTTGTCCTAAGGGGTACTCATCATACGTCTCAACCTGTTAGCCTAAGAAGTCTGGACAAAGACTTACATAATGGAGGTCAAAGGCCAAAAAATAGGTACAGATTTTGAATATTGCTGTTATAAACTTTGAAAGTTGCTAGAATAACACAGTATGTATTAAAATGAATTTTCTAAAGGAAATGAAGTCTGAAACTCAAATGTACAACACTATTTACTAATTTCATTCATTTAGATCACCCCAGTGATTTGCCAGAAAACCAAACATTTTATGTGGAACAGACCAAAATTTTGAGGCAAAAATCTGGACATTCTATAAAAATCTGGACAGTTGAGAGGTATGCTCACAGCTTTGATCAAGGCTTGGCTGCTGCTCTGTATCTGCACACTCATTGCTCTAAATCCATTATTACACATATGTAATACTTATTCCACAAAAAAAGGCCAATACTTCAACCATAGGCAAATAAATCTCGATATCAGTCCATACAGTTTACAATGAGGTAAAACAAACTTTGATCTTCCATAGAGCTCAGGTAAACAAGGTTAGCGCTTTCATGGTTGTATCTCACAACTTCATCAGACCATAAAAATGTTTAGTTGTGGTCCCATATAAATATACTCAACAATTAAGTGCAATGAATCTATAAATTAACAATCATTCTATTTAAAATTAAAGTCATACACAAACCTGTTTGAGTTCCAAATACAACATTAATTTACATGGTTAAAATCTATCTTTGGGCCAATAAAATAGCATTGTGAAGAGTATAAACATCACTTTTGGTAAGTCTCTACGTATTTCATTCAAATCAAACAATTGTATATATTATTATTTATTCTTCACTTATATAAAATTTGCTTATTTAAAAAGAGCCCTGTTCTTTAAAATGGGCTTCATAGGTATCCTTTCATTGAGGCCTTTACCTCTATCAGCCCTCAACCTAACTATACATCTAGATTCTGAGGTTTCCGTTTTATTAATCAAATCACCCTCTCTTTCACTTGATAGAACCTGTTCCATAACTTGAAACTTAAAAGAATGGGTCTGCCCATATTGAGCTACGTTTTGCTAAAGCATTTGTCAATGTACCCTTCCTTATATGTAGAAGGTGCTCACAAATACGAAACATAAGTTCCCTATTCATTTTTCCCACATAGAATGATGAGCATGCTTGACAGACAGCTAAATATATAACATCTTTGCTATTACAATTAGCCTCTACTTTAAATACATATGTAAGGACTGTCATAGCAATACACTTCTCCAGAGAACTAGCATGCACCCACGACATATCTTTGATAATATAGTGAAGGGGCAAGCCCTTAGAACATCAAGATAGATAGCAGAGCAGGAAAGCTTTGAAATGGAAATAGTAAGTTTAAAGGAAAGATTAAGTGATAGAGGTTATGAACCAACTAAGTTGAATAATATTATCACAGAAAGTACTATACAAAGGAATGACATTGGGAAACCTTACTATTCAACTAGAGCTAAAAAAAAGGCAAAAATGAAAAGGTTAATAATTAAGTAGTAAGGGTGCCTACATATTATGCCAGTAATAGTAATTTAGTTACAGATACAGTTAAGAAGTATTGGCCAGTACTGAATCAAGACCCAGAAATTAGAACATTAATAGGTGAAACACCAACATTTTTATTTAGAAATAAAAAGTCATTGAAAAGAATGCTTTGCTACCCACAGGGATTGACAGAAAAAATGCAAATTTGACAGGCACATTACCATGTGCCACCTGTAATCAATGTCAATTTATTGAACAGAATAATAGCTTTGTGCATCCTGATACACAATATACATATGTATTTAAAGTAGAGGGCTGACAGAGGTAAAGGCCTCAATGAAAGGATATACCTATGAAGCCCATTTTAAAGAACAGTGCTCTTTTTAAATAAGCACATTTTATATAAGTAAAGAATAAATAATAATATATACAATTGTTTGATTTGAATGAAATACATAGAGACTTACCAAAAATGATGTTTATACTCTTCACAATGCTATTTTATTGGTCCAAAGATAGATTTTAACCATGTAATTTAATGTTGTATTTGGAACTCAAACAGGTTTGTGTATGACTTTAATTTTAAATAGAATAATTATTAATTTATAGATTCATTGCACTTAATTGTTGAGTATATTTATATGGGACCACAACTAAACATTTTTATGGTCTGATGAAGTGGTGAGATACAACCATGAAAGCGCTAACCTTGTTTATCTGAGCTCTATGGAAAATTAAAGTTTGTTTTACCTCATTTTAAATGGATGGACTGATATCGAGATTTATTTGCCTATGGTTGAAGTATTGGCCTTTTTTTGTGGAATATTTACCTCTGCATTTTGGTCAAATACTTCATTTGTACACCTAGCAGTGCTTTGTGTGTTCGGAATATGTAATACTTATATTTCCTGTGTTTTTTGGGGTCTTGCATTATGGAAGTGGTCTTGCCTTACTGTGCTGTTCCCTGCAAGGTCCTAATGCTGGTGCTGTGTAGCAATGGAAGCCTGGGTTTTATGATCTTATTTTTAAGGTAAGACAGGGTCCCCCCAGCCAACATCCCCTCCTCTGCCCACATGGGCACTAGGCAACTGTCCAGGTCACCTATTGCTGGATCCAGTTCTGAGCACATGTCAAGGCTAGCAAACATTATGACCCATGTGAGCTTCTTCATGTCCAACTTAGCATAAGTAATGTCCCATATTGTATCCGTGCAAGACACAGACCCTCCTCCATGAAAGAGGAAGCCCATACCACATTCTTGAACATACTTAAGACACCCCTATTTGACCAAACATCATATTCATGGGTGGCTTTATTGAACACAACATTAACTGGGCATCATACATGACCTCAAACATCCAGTCACAGAGATTCATGGATTTTTTAACACAAACACTATTGAAGAGCTAGTCTGCATGCCCACAAGGGGTGCAAATATCCTTGACCAGGTCCTCACACTCAGAAGGGAAAATAATCTTCTCCTCCTACTGTCAAGTCCTCATTGGTCAGGTTGGCCACAAAACTGACCTTTTTAAATAAATACTAAACCCACAACCCCGGTTAACCCAGGAATATGTAAAACCTTTTCCAAGGCTTTTGCTGTGGTGCTTGTGTTAAGTACTGTGTTCTGTAAATAGGTAGCTGTTCTAGTCTCACTGCGGTCAATTGGTGTGTGTGTGTGTGTGTGTGTGTGTGTGTGTGTGTGTGTGTGTGTGTGTGTATTCACTCAAAAAACAGTATGGTGTCAATTTTGCTCTGGAACAGCTCCCTATCCATGTAAAGTAGAGTTCTTCCCTAACCCAATTCAAATGTAACTTGGACAATTGGATGGGGAACAGGAAATTCATCCCTAGTTTGGCACCTATGTCTCTAATGGACACAGTCCACCTGTAAATTGTTTATCTCCCAGGCCCCTACTTTGTAAATCCTTCACCTCCCAGTCACCTGCTTACACTTATCAAGGGTACCAGAACTTGTCAGAGATCTGTTCTGCATGGCTAGGCTTATAAAGGCCCTTGTGGTCATTAGCCTAGTAAACACCTATGAACCTATAAGGCTAACTACCTCCTACTAACTGGTAGTCTAGCAAAATCCGATGCCCCCTTACCCTGAGAACACAGCTGCCTAAGCAGAATTGTTCTCAACAAACTTGTACAATTTTCAAAATTTCTGCATAGAGACAGTAGTCATCATTACCATCATCATCATCATCACCAATCCCAAGTTTCTATTTTCCACATGAAGACAGGATGTTGTGTTAACATTCACCAACTCTCTCGATTCAATGCCACTCTTGCCTTTTTCAACACTCATGCCTGACTGTTGCAGGTCTTCTCTTACATAATCCATCCACCTCTTTGCTGGATGCCCTCATTTCCTCTTACCTTCTTCTTGTTTGTCCCAAATATTCTTCAACAGATTGTCTTCTGTAATTTTGCACAATTGCCCAAACTACCATATTTTTGTTCTCTTTGCCCTTTTCTGCAGTTAGAGCTATTTCGGCTTCTGCTCATATGCCTTATTTCTTCAAGTGTTCCTCATTGTGCATCCTATCACCTGTCACAGGCACTTCATCTCCATCACCTTTAGCTTTATCAAATGCTCTCCCTTTACTGACAAGATTTCTATACCATACAGTAGTACTGGTCACACTATTGTTTTATACACCTTACATTTTAGCTTCTTTGGCATTCTTCTGTCATACACTATACCCGACACTCTTTGGCAGCTGGCTGCAGCCCCTCTAATTTTAGCTCTGACCACCTCATTCAGGCTTCCCTTCTCCTCAACCACCCCTATTTTCCCTTCTACTTCAATTCTCAGCTTCTTCTGATTTCTTCCATACTGCCATTACAATTGCCTTATCTGTATTCTGTTTCATCTGATGTTACTTCAGTCTTGCATTACATTCCCGTATTCTTTGCTGAAGGTCTTGTTCAGAGTCTACCTGTAATGCCAAATCCTCTGCATACAGCAACTTTTTGACCTGTTTTCTAATGTAGAGTGTCACCAGTATGAACAGCAGTGGCCTCAGAGGTGAACTCTGATGCACACCCACTTCTCCTGGGGACCCTTCTGGGGGACTGAACACTGTTCACTTGAGTCATTTTGTCCTTATACATAGCTTGCAATAATTCTACCAATGTTTCTGGGACTTTGAACCACTGCAGGGCTGCCCAAATTAGCCTCCATGAGACCTTGTCATATACTTTCTCCAAATCTAGAAATGCTCCGTTGGACTCTTTCTTGATTTCTAGCATCTTCTCAAGTATCTTCTCACTACAATCATTGGGCCAGTTTTGCTGCATCCTGATCTGAATCCAAACTGCTCATCTTTCATCTTACATTAAACTACTCAGCATATTTATCAATCACCCTCTTCAGAACTCTCATGCAATATGACCGTGGCTTGATTCCTCTCTACTGCCCGCAGTTGTGAATGTCCTCTTTATTCTTGAACACTGCCAGTAGTATGCTTACTCTCCCAGCATCTGGGATACACCAAATAGCAGTACCTACCCAAAATATACACAGGTTAGCCTCCAAAAACAAGCTACTCTGGTGGAATCCCAGTTAATATAGGTTGCATAACAAAAAAAAGAAAGAAAATCATGTCCAAAAACAGGAACTGTCTTACTCAGCAAGGTAAAAGTTCCCTTATCAAGCAAACTAAGCAACGCAGTGAAATAAGCAAGGCCACTATAAAAATAGCTTCCCAAACTAATGGCAACCACATGGCTTTAACGGCAGCATCCAACAATGTGCCAAAGTAATGGTGACTGGAGACACCTATAGAGTGCTAGCAGATATAGAAAATCTGCTGGCCAATAAATTAACTACAATTTTACTGCCATCACTTCCAGTCACACCCTGGAAACATTCTCCATCAAATCTCTACCAGCTATTACTATGGAACAGATCCTCACTGCAGTTTCTAAGGCCACTTCTTCTGTGAGCTGTGGTAACATCCCAGGATGCCTCTTGAATAGCATGAAACATGACAGGTCTAGCCTGCTAAAATGTCTACTTAACCATAGCCTTCAAACACGCTTCCTGTGAAATGAATGGAGGAATACAACAGTTATCTCTCTATAAAAGTATGTCTGTGTGTTTGGGGTGGGACTTCCATGGACTAAAAAAAATAGAGACCCATCAGTATAGCTAGCTCTTAAACAAGATCATGGAAAGAATTATCATGGATCTGCTAAACAATGAACTTGGAAACCTACAGACAGTGAACACTACCCAGTTAATTTATTCCAAAGGCAGATCAGGTTACACATAGTTAATATGGTAAACTTCTTCAAGAAGGTCACAAAAGCTATGGATGAGGGACAAACAGTTGAGATGGTTTACTTTTCTGCCTAACTGCTAACTAATTGACTTGACCAAGGTAAATGGCACAATGCCTCACTCAGTCATTGTAGGTAAACTTAGAAAATTGGGCATAGACCCATTTTACACTCTGTGGAAATCCAGCTAGCTCACTGGCAGGATGCAAGAAGTGAATATAGGAGAATCCACCTCCACAAAAAGATCATTCACTAGTGGAGTCCTACAGGGATCAGTGCAGGGGCATCTCTTTTCTGGTATTTAATTCTTGCAAATCAAGCTAAACATCAAGGACCTCTAGCTGACCAAGTTTGCGGATGACTGCTAACTAGGCATGGTCAATGAATCCCCTTAAGGCACAGGCACCCTTCAAGATGGCCTAACACAGACAAACAACTGGTGTCAGAGCCATGGAATAAAATTCAGTGAAAAAATGCATAATAGTTCCCTTTGGAAAGATTTCCAACCCAGTAAATTACCACACTGATAATGCACTCCTAAAAATAAACACATTGGTCAGGGATCTGACAATGCACAGTAGCCTAACCTTTGACCACCATGTGCCTACTGTGTTAATGAAATCATTTTGTACGGCACGGCATATAAGGAAAGGCATGGCATCCATGTCAAATGAGGTCATTATTCAACTTTACTCAACTTCCATCAGACTAATCATTTAGTGCAATGCACCCTTCAGCATGTACCTGTCCAGGCATTTGCAACAGCTTATAAGACAACAGAGGATCCTCAGAAAAAGAATACATGGAGTAAACAAGTCCTATTCACACCTTTTCAAATTCCTATCCTTGTTCTCACTCTCCTATAAACTGTAGCACTGCAATCTATGCCTAACCTACAGCGTATCCCCTGATCCCACGCTGATGTATGTGTTGCATATCCACAAAACAAATAGCATCAGAAATGCTAAATCAAGGGACCTAAACCTTGTCTCTGTCATAACTGGGACATTTTGGAGGGACAGGTATGCATCGCAAAGATTAGGTAGCCATCTGAAATGTTAGGTCCTGCTATAGCGAGTCCCAAAACATGGAGACCGAATGACAGAATGATCTGACTTGCATATACTAAGTCAGAGATGCCATGTCTCAGAAAATTCCCTTTTTTCTGAGCCATGGCAATCTTGGAGTTGCCATATATAAGTTTGGGGGGGGGGTGCAGGGGGAACTTGCCATCCCTGTAAAAAGAAGTTTTAAATATAAGAGAAAATTGTGAGATTTGCTCTTCTGTGTTTTCTGTCTTGTTGTTTTTTTCAGCTTGTTGGCACTCAGCATTTCAAGTGCTGACATTTCATAAGGGAGCCCAAAGATTAACCATTCTTGGGGACAGGCTTCCCATCCATGTGAAACAAAGATCATCCCAAACTCTATTCAAATGTAACTTGGACAAATGGATGGTGTTGCTCGTCCCTGTGTAACATAGATAACAAGCAGGCAGGGTAGTTCGTTTTGATGCTTTATTACATAAAAACACATCAGGATGGATAGCAGCATCATAAAATAGAAACAAACTAGTTAACAGACAGACCTTACATTCATACAAGCTTACATCTCAACAGATTACTACAATGGCAGTCAGACTTGTATGTGCTCAATATTAATACACTTGTGTAAGTCCTTGGATAGCTTCTTAAAGGTACATACACAAACATTGATCTACATATGGGAGATCACAAATTTACCCCTGATATGTTACCTATGTCCCTAATGAACAAGGGCAGCCTGTGAACACTTGATGTGTACAAGCCTATATTGTAATTGTAAAATTGCTTGGAGTACTGAGAGATGTTAGAAATATTTTTGTAAATCTGAGTCTACTAGTCAGAAGGAGGAGGAAACCCTAAAAATCATGTGGGAATTGTGAGGAAGAGGTTTTAAAATACAGTGAGGGATGTTGGGATGTTATCAGAATTAGTGGCCGACTCATGTCAATTAGACTCCAGTGTAGGGATAAAGCACTATTCAGAATCTCAGCCTATGTGCCACAGCTGGGTTGTGATAGTAAGGAAAAGAGAGCTTTCAGAGAGCAAGTTGGAAGACCTATTAGATAAAGCAGAATAACATGAATTGGTGTTGATAGTGGATGACCTGAAGACACATATTGGACTGACAACACAGGATATGAAGACTGCCTGCGTTCATATGGGTGGGGCAATAGAAATAAAGAAGGAGAGGCCATTTAAGACTTCTGTCTGGCAAGTAGCTTGATGAAGGCCAACACATGATTCAGTAAGAGAGACATTACAAGATAACCTACAGGACTGTACAAAATGCAACTAATGTAAACTACCTCCTAATACAAAAAGGCACTGGGGTAGAATCAGTGATTGCAAAGTCATCCTCTGTGAAACAGGTGGTCCCCATAATAAAACACCGGTTGTCACAATCAGCTGCAAGCAGTGGTCAGAGAACAATCTAAGCTCAACAGGGACTAGGCTTTAGACCTGGAAGTTGACTGCACAGAAAGGACATGAGTTCAAGGAATTACTCAGGGCTCTAGCACCTCAGGAGGAAGAAACGGAAATAGGTGGGGTTGAAGAAGAAGAATGGCAGGACCTCAAAACAGTACGTGTGAGGACCACAGAACAGACATGCAAGTGGGCCAGGTATGAAAAATTGTACATAAGGAAAGCTAGTGGTGGAATACAGAAGTCTGGGAAGTCA
Source organism: Protopterus annectens (assembly GCF_019279795.1). Classification (NCBI taxonomy): domain Eukaryota; kingdom Metazoa; phylum Chordata; order Ceratodontiformes; family Protopteridae; genus Protopterus; species Protopterus annectens. The sequence goes on from NC_056726.1 coordinate 225,850,769, forward strand.
TCAAAAGAAAAACAGAAGTGCATGGAAAAGTGGGAAACAGAAAAGATGGAGTAGGCTAAGAAGGAATGGTTGGCTAATACAGAGGCTGTGAGAGAAGTTGCAATGGCGAAGAACAAGGCATCAGAGACACTCCACCAGCTTCTGGAAAGTGACTCAGTAGATGTCTGAAAGAAAATCTATCCATTTGCGAAAAAAGAATTGTAAAGAAGATAGCCAGACAGTAAGGGATGCCAACATTAATTTTCTCACAGTACACAGGACGTCAAAGGAAGATGGCAGGAGTACTTAAAACATCTTCTGAATTAAGAAAGCTCCTCAAGCTGGACTGCTCTAGGCACAGCCTACATCCAAAGGGGAAAAAGAGCCCACCTAAAATAAGTAATAATACCACTGAAGAAAATAAATTCAGAGAAAGCAGCAGGTTCAGATATGGTCTCTGCAGATATGATCGAGATGTTGGGTGAGACAGGGGAAAAATGTCTCCTGCAGGTACTCATGGCAGTTTGGGGAGAAATGCATATCTCAGATGACTGGAGAAAATGTATAATTGTGTCTTTGTACAAGAACAAATGAGACAACCACAACTGTGGGCAGAACAGAGGTATGAAACTCTTGTCACACTGCCTGAAAGTTCTGGGGAGGGTGATTGATAAAGGAATATGCAGAGTATTAGAAAATAAAGTGGAAGATGAATAGCTCATGTTAAAATCAGGATGCAGCACAACACAACCAGTTCAGTGTTTGCAGTGAGACAGATAATTGAGAAGCTAGAGGTGAGGAAACAGTGCAACTGGGCATTGCTAGATGTAGAGAAGCATATGACAAGGTCCCAAGAAAGCTCATTTGGGCAGTCCTGAAGTTTCTCAAAGTCACAGAAACATTTGTGGAATATGTACAAAAACACAATGACTCAAGCAGGAATAATGTTCAGTCTCACAGAGGGGTTCCCAGTAGTAGTGGGTATGCATCAGTTTTCAGCTCCAAAGTCTCTGCTGTTCATACTGGTGATGGACTTCATTACAAGCACAGCAGAGGAAACAGATCAGCAATATTACTTATGCATACGATGTGTCATTACAGGCAGATTCTGAGCAAGAACTTCAGTAAAAAAAGAGGTGATTGGAATACAAAATGGAAGATACATGGGATGAAACTAAACACATATAAGACAGGTGTAAGGTGAAATAGACAAATGGGTTAATGTCTACAAATATCTGAGATGGGGACTGATGAGAAGGAAAGCCTAAATGAAGAGGTCAAAACTAGAATCACAGGGGAGGCAGCCAACTGCTACAGAGTGTCAGAGGTAGTGTATAACAGAAGAATGCCAAAGAAGCTGAAAAGTAAGGTGAACAAAATTGTGGTATGAATAGTACTTTTGTATGAGTTGTAAACTTGGGCAGTTAAGGTAGAGCAGTTGAGGATGCTTGAGGTGATGGAGATGAAGAATCTGAGATGGGTAGTAGGGTGGACCCTGTGGGACAGACAAAGAACTAAGGACATCAGAGCATAGTCCAAAGCAGATTATTTGCAGAAAATTTCTGAAAGACAATTTAATGAAGAAGAATTGGGACAGACAGGAAGAAGGCAAGAAGAAATGATGGTGCCCAGCAAAGAGAAAGATGGATTGTGGGAGAGAAAATCTGAGAAGTTAGACATGACTGACTAAAAAGATAGGAAGGTAGCAATGAATCAATCAGGGCTGCTGCTGATGATGGCCTATGAACCTTTGAAGCTTTTACTGTGACATAGCAAATGATAAAAAGGATACAGTGGGTAGGCCAAGCAATCCTTATCTGATATTCATGTCTGTTTTTTGCTTACTATTTTTTCCTGATACTGCAATGGCCTCAACATGAATGCACTTATTTTATATATAAACTATGCACTGCTTTGTCTCAAGTAACAAAACTATATTAAAGGCATGAAAAAGACAAAAACCTGGAAATGGTGAGATGGAAAAGTACTCAGTAATAGCAAAATGAAAACTAAGTTATCCATTTACTTTTAATTAAATGGATTTGTTCTAACATCATAAGGGTATTTATGTTACAAAAAGAATATTTTTTATCAATATTTCTTTTACTGAAGTGCGCCATTACAAAACAAATCCTTTACCTTTTATAAAATGAAATTTCAGTGTACTGCAATTGCTCTCGGCTTGTCTCCATCTCCATCTGATTGTGAGTCATATTTTTTGGTATAACTACTTGTTAGCAACGTCAATTCAGTTTCACGAAGGGTTACATTTGAACAGATATGACTAATTTACTTTACTAGGAAAAAGTAGACAGGGTGTTACAATTTACGTACAAACATAATATCACAGTGACTACACTAATTAAAAAAGATATTCAACAGCACAGTAGCAATAACCTCTTTTTAGTTTTATTAACCTTACATGTAATTTATTATGACATGTTGTCTGCTGCATGTAAAAATACAAAGGTCAGAGCAGTTGCTGCTAAAAACAACCACCTAAAATTGCATTATCAGCTATGTATAACACCATGAAACTAGATATAATGCACTCAGTTACTTAAAACCACAAAGCACAAAAGAAGAAATGTTTCCTTATCCTGCTGTAAGAAATAAATAATTGTTTGTAAAAGACTGATAACAGGCACTTTACATCTCACAAGTTTATCGGAGTTTTGTCAGCAAATAACTGTATTATTAGGTTTTCTGATACTTTCCTATTACACATTCAAACCACGATCAGCAGCTACTAAATTTGCTTGGTTTTTCAACCAGAAGGGTTGTACATCTGCTGTGTTGTGAACATAAGCTCAAATCAGTCCAGATTATAAAAATTATATGTGCAGGATGAGTTAATCAAATGTTCATTATCTGATGAATCTTATGGTACTGAATTTATTTATAACATATGCTGCCTTACTTTTAGAAATAAAAATTTGTGTCACACTGTGCTAATATGCTTATGACAAAAAGAGACACCAAGCCTGACAGAAAGTTGTTTTTGTCCTTCAGAAAAGTGATTAGTGACCCTGGCATTACTAGCATGAAGCAGAATAGTCTTAACATGAAAAAAGTGTCTACAGTGAAACAGCATGAATTGCCTTTTTTCCCCTGTCGTTAGTTTTTATTCACATGGTAATAAAACAGGTACAGTAAGTCACAATTCACGAAAATCGTTCTGTCTGTATGAATAGTATAGTTACTCTGGGTTTATCAGCAGTGAAGACAGGAATCCTGACAGCTATAGTGGGTATGTTACAAATCAGCCCCAGATAATCTGCCCTAAAAGGTGATAAGTATGGGTCTGTGAGGAAATTATCACTTTATATGATAAAAAACTGTGCAAATATTGAAAATCTTGCCAAAGCGCTCCATTTTGAATGCAGTTTCTGTCTTACACAGAGGTGCAGTGATTCACGTTAATAGTTTAGGACATCGTCTCCAGAAAAAAAGCCTGTTTAAATTAATGTTTTATATTTAATTGAGAAATCTTTATCTTATCAAGAATTATTAATTTTCATGTAACTCGCCTGCAGCAACTGGATGTATACCCATGCAAGACGCTGAAAAGGTATTATGCACACTTTGGGATTTGCTTTGACTGATGGACTATAAAAGAGAAGAAAGGATAGAGATTATAATATGATAAAATATAAAGCTTTCCATTTGAATCTGATACCAGGGAAATCGACAATTACAATGTTCTGAATGACAATGTGGGTTAGTGGTGGAAGAATGAAAATTATCACATAAAAGGGGCTGTGATTGTCTGATAGGAAGCGCATAAGACAATGGCTCTGAGATCTTAATGAGCAACTTAGTGTAACTTAGTAAGGCACTTACCCAGACAGTGCCCCCAGAGTCCAAATGAGATGTGTCTAGTGAGCAAAAATGGTCAACAAATGTATACTACTACTACTAATTATTAATTCAGTCCACATTCTGTGATGGTCTCTTTCTCAGACCTGCATTGACAGTGCAAATATTTCTGAATCAAGTCAAGTATATTCCATACTGTTAAATGCATAAAAAATGCACCAACAGCTACAGGGAGTCAAAGCTTTGCTACATGCTTTCTTTTAGCTTCCACAGGCTGATCCTCAGAGCTGTCCAGTAGGATCAGTGATCTACATCTGCAACCAAATTCATACAAACAAACAAGTAAATAAAGGCATTGCATGGTGGGCGTTGTTTAGATAGCAAGTCACATGTACACCTCAGCATATATTATGTTTTACTTTTCCTTTTAATATGCTAGCCTTGGCAGACAGAGCAGTATGGAATTGCGTTGTAGGCCACTGCTGAATCTATCTTTCAAGTACTGTAGTTGAGACTGCTGTTATTATCAATAAACTGACATCAGTAAACACTGGATGTTGTAGTATTTAATGATGAACAGCAGTCTGAGTTCTGATTTTTTCTTACACTTCAATAAAAAAATAAACAAATATGCATGCATGCATGTGTGTATATGGTTTCACTTTATAAACGCGAATTGCCAAAATATCGAATTTCAGCAATTCGTGTCCATGAAGCCGAAACCTCTAAATAACGAAAGTGCATAATTGCGAATAGGACTATGTCAGATTCGTGCTTATGCATTTTCATTATCATACGGAAGTATTCGGATGGGATGGTGTCTGCAGTGAGGGAGTGTACGTCAGTGTTTTTGTAACTTGTATGAGTGGGTCAGGGTAGGGAGGTGGGAGTATGAGTGTGTGTGTTGGCTGTGTGTGATTTTTTTTTTTTGTACTGTTTGTGTGATCTTGCAGTTAGTATATATAAGTAGGGGGACGTGGGGGTGCAAGGGGTCTTGCCCCCCTGCATATGTTTAGTGTAGATGTGTGTCTGTGTGGTGTGTTGTTAATCAGTGTTTTGTGGTGTGGGTGTTATGGTTTGCGTGTTGTGTGCTGTATGCTGTGTGTTTGATGTTGTGATTTTGTGTTTGCGAGGTGTCAGTGTTTTAATGGTTTTGACTTTATACTGTCGAAATGCTGAAATTCAGAATTTTGGCAATATGATTTGATCTCAGTGAAATGGGTGTCAGTGAAATGGTCTTTCAGTGAAGTGATACAAATTCATATATATTTATATATATATATATATATATATATATATATATATATATATATATATATATATATACACACACACACACACACACACACACACACACACACACACACACATATGCAAATCTCTGTCTCTCCGTATATCTATATCTACTTATTGATATTGTGGTTAAGTCAAACATGTATCATTATGTGGCAAGATGGATTGCAAACTGACTGATTAACAGATAATGTAGAGTTTGCCTTAAGAGCTGCTGTTCAGAATATAAATATATTGGGAAAGTTATTCCACAAGTTTCTATGTTAGGTCCCCTATTTCTTTGGTCTTTTAATGTCTGTTTGCCATTTATTGTGAAGTGCTCAGTTTAGGAAATCTGCTGATGATATTAAAATCAGCTGTAAAGTAACTAATATTGAGGATCATCATTCTTTTCAAAGATATTTGGATAGTTTAACCAGATGGACATTATTGCTGGGTGTGAGTTTTAATTATAAGAAGTGCCTGGTGATGCACTTCTGGTCTTTTAACATCATGCATTCATACTCTTTGGACAACCATATATTGTAACTTACCTCACAGATTAGACACTTAGGTATTTTAGTGGACTTGACCCTAAAGTTTGATGTGCACATCAGATTAATTATTAGGAAGTGCTGTGGATGTATAAGGAGGAACTAGCAGGGATACAGGTGTTGTCATTCAGCTGTATGTAATGAATGGCAAGCTCATTACTAAGTACTATAGCTCCTATTGTGTGCTTGGGGCCTCCCATCTGAAGTTGCTTGAGAATATTCAGAGAACCTATACTAGACAGGCAATTGGACTCATGCATTTGTCATGTAAGAGAAGAACTGAACAACTGTTCCTCTGTTCCATAGATTATAGACTAATAAGTGGGGGGATATGAGTATATAAATGCCTAAATTATGACAGTATGATTGCTGCTCTGGGCATTCACTTCATTAATCATAATGTCAACACTAGGAATAAGTTAAACTATTGATTTATACAGTGCTAGTTCTTTAATAAAGATTTCTTTCTTTCACCACTGAGCTGGGGAGTTATGAAACTCTCTGCCATTATATATTAGGAGTGTTAATAGTTCAGAGGTATACAAGACATTATTGGATTTGTGGATTAAGAATATTATATATTCTTCAAGGTCAATAATTGAGCAAACTGTTAAATGGCCTTCATAAAGCCTGAGTTTGGATATTACAGCATTGATCTGTGCAGGCCTCTGGTAACAGTAACAGTTTTGATTTTACATTAAGCTTAAAGCCAGGGTCTAAGCACCATTTATTTGTATGTGATAGACCTACTTGAGGAACCTAGAAGTCCTTCAGAGAGTTTAAAATAGTAACAAGTTTGCAGTCATTCTCAGAGTTAGTTAACCAAAGACCCTTCACATCAGCTTTGATGTCCCAAAAATGTATCCTAAGTAGAAGTTGCCCAAGACCTGAGCCTCAAAGATGCAACTAGCAACAGGCCTTTAAAAATACACCCTGTAGCTGAACTTGCTAGATTGTTTTTGTAAAACAGTTTGATACCCACTGAGTAAAGTAACAATTTGCACTGAGTTTGACTATCATGTTTGTAATGTCTGAGTATGGAATGCTGTTAAAGGCTTTACTAAGATCTAGGTATGCTGTGTATACAGACTTGAATGTGTCCAAGGACTCTGATACTTTTTCAAAACTGTCATCCAACTTAACAAGGAAAGAGCCATCCTTCCTGAACACAGCCTAATTGTTAACAAGGAGCTGCTGGTTTTCAGTATCTGAGTTTATGAAGTCAATAATAATGCATGCCAATATATACATAATATAGCCAGTACATCGAATGAATTGAATGTCAAATGCCAAAAGATTTACCCAAAAAGGTCAAAACATAAAAAGTCAAACACTCTAAAAAATTCAAACTAATTCTATGCAGGAGGGCAACCCCCCTGCACCTATTAAGGTGATGGTTGCTCAGTCCACACCCCACCCTGCTACTGAGATATATGAAATCAGATATCACATTACAGTCTGAAAATAACAAAAACCCAATCCCCTCTGCAGTGGAGTCTTGTACAACAAGCTACCAGTTATTTCTAAAGTTATATAAAATTCAGTAGCACATGGGTTTCACTTTTTGTGTTTCATCCTTTTAGGGTAAATATTTTAGGATTCAACATTCAATGCATTTGATACACTTAATGCATCCATGTGTCTCATATATATGAGAAAGAGAGAGAGAAATTATTTAGATGTATAGAAATGACTAAGTATATATTACACATAACAGCTAGACTTAGAGAGATAGATAGATAGATAGATAGATAGATAGATAGATAGATAGATAGATAGATAGACAGATAGATAGATAGATAGATAGATAGATAGATAGATAGATAGATAGATAGATAGACAGATAGATATTTTAATATGACTCTGATAAAAGGGGTAATATGTCTATAGGTTTCTGTGAATATTCTGTTAAATATGTAGCTAGGCAGCTGTCTGTATTAGCTAGACAGCAATTAGGAGATGATTGCTGATTTTTGCCTCATGAGATATCATCTGAAGAAAGATCCTGAAAGCACTGAATGACAGAGCCCAGTTGGAACTAATCTGTGGATTGTACCTTGTGGAAGTATTAGATTACAGAGCGAGTAGATGGTCCTTGAAGAGAACTGCAACCTTGAACTTTCCTGTTTTAAAGGACAATGTGTATCTTGGAAAGGCCGCGTGGAGTGAATGAGAAGTATTTAAAGTTACTGTGTTTGCTTTACTTTGAATGCAAAGGCAGGATGGCAGATATTTTCTTTTACTGAAATTTGTTGATTACTGAATAAACTTGTGTTCCGTTTAAGGCCTGCTAGCAGCCTCACATTGGAGTTTTCAGTCTATCTAACTATAAAAACACACAAGCACATATAGAAAACAGGGTTGTTCTGATGATAAATCAGAAATCCTCATATGCAATTTTATCTGATAATGCGTTTGATAAACCTCTTTTACTTTTAAATATATATGCACCATGTAATGACCAACAAAGTTTCATAACATCATTATATCCAATCTTAACACAGAATGATGGTTATTATTTTATTGTGGGTGGGGACTGGAATACTTATCAAAATCCAAAGTTGGATAGGTCTTGTCCACAAAGAGCATTTAATAAGCAGGCTGGGATAGCATTAAATGACTTTAAGGAAGATTTTCAATTATATGACCCCTTCCGTTATGCACATAATATTAATAATGCAAGTAAGTATACCTTCTATTCACCATGCCACAAAATGTGGTCTAGAATAGATTTTTTCTTGATATCCAAAGCATTAATGAATTTGGAACCAGTAGTGGTTATACATACTCGTTATCTATCAGATCACTCAAAAATTTCGTTAAGGTTTTCTAAAGATTTAAAAGATACAAGAATGCATAGAGGTTACAATTGGTCACTTAATCCAAATATTTTAAATAAAAAGGATATAATAGATGGAATTGTAAAATATCTGAAAGGCTTAACAGATAGGATGAAGCTTCAGGAACATACTCCTGATATTGAATGGGCAGCAGCTAAATCTCAAATTAGAGGATTTCTTTTGCAAAAAGCCTCATATTATAAGAAAATGCAAAACAAAGATATTCAAAAACTAGAAACAAAAGTGAAGCTACTTGATAAAGAACTGATTCAGAATTTTAATGCTCAAACAGAGAAGGAAATGTTGAAATGTCAAAGGGATCTTTTCTTTCTGCATAATAGTAGATTAACACTTCAGGAGCATAGGTGTTTAGTGAAATATGCCAATAATGTTCAAATACCATCAAAAGCATTGGCAAGGATTATAAATCAATCGAAAACAACTGTACATATTTCGGAAATACATTGTAATGACACAGTGTATTCTAAAACTGAGGATATTATTGATATTTTTTAAAAAATCTATACTAAGGTATATGAGGGTCAAATTGAAAGGTCTATACATAAACAGAATAAAAGATTCTTGCAAAAAATTAACTTTCCAAAATTAGAAGAGAGTCTGCAAGGTGATCTGATTAAACCTATATCTCCGGAAGAGATAGTATATGTAATTCAACATATGAAAGTACATAAGTCACCAGGTCCTGATGGTTTGACAGTTGAATTTTATAAAGAGTTTGCTGATAGTTTTGGTAAAATATTGTCTCATGTATTTAACTACATAATCAGAAATAGAATTAGTGATCCTCACCTTAATGCGTCAAAAACAATCTTTTTACATAAAGCTAATTCAGACCCCCAAAGCCCGGACAATTACAGGCCAATAGCATTAATAAATGTGGATATGAAAATTCTAACTACCATTATAGCATGTAGGTTAAAAAAGATTATGATACATTTAATTTCTAAGGAACAGGCTGGATTTATGGCAACTAGACAAACTAGTGATAACACACGTACACTACATAATATGATGATGTATGCTAAACAAAACAACTCTAATATTTATGCCCTTATAATAGATGCTCAGAAAGCATTTGATAGAGTGGATATAAACTTTTTATTTGATGTGTTACCTTATTTCAATATGCCCCTGGAATTTATTCAGATATTACAAATATTATATAGTAATCCGTATACTATGTTATATATTAATAGGAGTTACTCTAAAAGAATACAGATTAAAAATGGTACACGGCAGGGTTTCCCTTTCTCCCCCTTATTGTTTAACCTTTATTTAGAACCTCTATTTTTATATATTAAGCAAAATTTGTATCATAATGCACCAATACTTTATAGGAATAAATTATTAATGTCGGCATTTGCTGATGATCTTATTATTTATTGTACAACCCCAATTTCTGATAGTGAAAAGATATTAAATGTTATAAACGAATTTTCAGAAGTCTCTAATTACAAAACTAATTTGGAGAAAACTAGTATTTTCCCTTTAATAACCCCTAAACCTTTTTCATTAATGTCCCTGGTGGGGAAGATATCATGTAAAGAAAATATCAAATATTTGGGTATTAGCTTCTCTACGAATAATAAGGATTTTTATAGTAATAATATTAAATGAGTATGGGAACAAATAGTAGCTGATTGTGGCAGATGGAGGAATTTAAGACTACCGGTATTGGCAAAAGTATCAATAGTGAAAATGAATATATTATCACAAATGTTGTATATCTTGAGGTTTGCTCAAGTATCAATTTCAAAGACAGTTTTTAAACAAATTCATACAGATCTAGCTAAATTTATTTGGGAGCCAAAGAAAACTAGAATATCGTATGAGAAATTAATGACCCCAAAGAGTAGAGGAGGACTTGAGTTACCGAATTTTGAAGTATACTATTTAATTGTGAATGCCAACAGGAGTTTAAGAATTGCTAATTACGATGTAACTAGTACAAAGTGGATACCAACTTGGGTGGTCTTGAATTACAAGCATATTCTAGATTGGAATATAAATCCTAAAGCTTTACCCTTTTTGGGTAAAAATAGTTTGATAAAGTATGGGATTATGGACCACTTAAAAACATATGTGTTATCTTTGCAAAATTTATTCCAATCAGTAGACTTGTTGCAATATATGATGGTTTTTCAACCTTTCCATAGGAATCCCAATTTTAAACTAAATAATCAGTTGATTGATCTTAGTAAATTCCCATTAATAGTTAATTTGACTCTGATTTATGTTTTTAATAAATCTAATTTATCAGCTTCACAAGTTAGATAGGAATTGAACCTTCCTAAGAGTTATATGGTTATAATGAGACAAATCAGAGAACTTGCTCTGAGTCATTTTGAAAACTTTAAACCTGTAGCCGGAATTGTGGATAAATGCTCTGAATTGTGGCAGGCTCTCCAACAGGAGGTCAAATTTATAACAAGAACAAATGAATTAATAAAAGATTTAAAATTCCAGGATAAAATTCTGTTGTCAGGGTATTGGGTAAACAAAATGACAGTAGCAGATAATCAGGTATTAAAAGCAATTGATTTAACAATAAAATCGGTCTCTTTTCAAAAGTTGATGTATACGCAGTTGATGATTTGGAATAATGCTTATTATACACGTCTTAGGTTACATAAATTCAATCCTAGGAATTCTCCAACTTGTCCATATTGCACAAATCAAATGGCGGATCTTCTTCATATGTTCTGGAGCTGCAAGTGTATATATAAACTTTGGAACTCTCTTAGAACACAACTACAAAAGATGGGTTATCAAAGTTCAACGTTATCATGGGAATTTATGATTCTACATATTCCTCCAAGAGAGCTCTCTAGATCACAAACTATAATATGTATGAATATTTTTTTGCTGATGAAGTTGTATATAGCTACAAATTGGTTAGAACCAGATAAGACATCATGGGATAATTTTAAGCGTGTGGCTATAAAGCATATATTAGCACATAAATTACTCCTGAAGCAAAGTAACAAAAATATTAATAACCCGAAAATATGGGAAAAGGTTTTTAATATTATATTAGCATAATACTGTTATTAGGAATATATTAAAGTTTGGATGTATATGTGGAGGAAATAATGTTTTGGAACCATGTATGATATGTATGGACGCAAAGTACTTCTACAAATGTGTTGGCTTTGTTTTTTCTTCCCTGGTGTTTACTTTTTTGGAATAATGACGATTTTTATATGGAAGCATTTAGTGTAGATATTCTATATAGTTTTGATAGTAATAGTAGTGAATTATGTGTGTGATTTTACTGTATTTGGAAAATATATATCAATAAAAATTTATTATGGAAAAAAAAAAAGAAATCCTCATATGCAGTACTTGCACTGGAAAGGCAAACATGGTTGGGACTAAGATTGTTAAAGCTGGGTATTGGCAGAGCTGCTCCAGAAGATGGGCCAAAAAACCCAGGATGGGTGTTTAATGCATATAAATGCAGCTGGAGCATGTGCATATTTGTTCATTTTTGTTCACAGTGTGAAAGCCTGCATTCTGCACTTTAGTTTTGGTGTAGGAAGTTGGACCTGGGATATCAAGTTTCCCAATGCCCATAGGAGAATAATAAGACACCGATGATAGGGGATAGTAGCCTGAAATGTAGGAGATCATTTAGAGGTCGGAGAGGATGACTTCCTTTTTGCATTGGGGCCTGGCATTCTAGGTTCATAGGTTCATAGCTTGGTACTAGGCTATCAGCCCTTGGGCCTATGCATATCTCTCAACCTGGAAACATCAAAAATCTGGACAAGGCCCATGAAAAATAGGTACAAATCTGTATGCTGATTACCATCTAATTTGCATACATAATTATGTAACCCCACCCACTCCAATGGAATTGTGGGATACCAACTTTCGAACACAAATTGAAGAACAGACAACCAAAACATGGCACCAGAGTCCCCCTGCAGCCATTCCAGTGTCCTGTTACCTGGCTATTTTGCCCCATTTACCATAAACACTACTAATGTATGCATACTGCTTTACTTCTACAATGATTTGAATTTTATTTTTACATTTTACAGCACAACAATGCAGAAACACTAAAAGACATCATCTGGTAAACAAAGGAATACTGTCTCACAATGAAAATAGGCTTGACATTAAACTTTGCCCTTAAAACTCACATTCATTGAAACAGCATTGAAACCCACACACATCACATCCAAAGAAAATGCATCTGGCCAGTGGTGGATAAAGATTACCTTTGGGCTGTTTTCAAATCATTGGCCCCTTGCACACAAAACAAGAACCATACATGTGTTCTTTTCTTTATACACCTTCCTGACTTTATTAAATTATATTCCTTGTATAATACAACACACATGTTAGAGCGCATTTTAAATTTATTGTTTGAACATTTTACCAGTAATCTGTACTGTAGGCAATGAAACAAAACATATGAACCAATAATGACAAAACTGCCCAATTCAGAACTTTTCCATCATAAAAGTCTGCTTCCACACCCACACTATAAATACAATGACAGTAGCGTAAGCCATAGGCATCTTGCACAGCGTCTCGCACTTATTTTCAATTTCCTTTTTTTTTGGAGGGGGGGGGGACAAAAGGTCAGAAACCAGGGACACATTTTAAACATTGCTTGTATAATTTTGTAAAGTTGCTAGAATAAAATGTTGTGCTACCATCATGCATTTCACTGGCAGGTTTTGAACCCAGGACTCTATGCACTACATTCAGAACAACATAGAACGTACCACTATCCCAAATCAGCAGCTGCCTGAAATATAGGAAGACTGAAACTTAATAGCTATCATTTAGTGAATTCATTTCTCACTTCTCAACATAGCTCTTAACCTCAACACAAAAAACATGGACAAACAACAAAGCCAATAATGGGGGAATACAAATTCAGTTCTCACTTCTCACTCACCATATCTCTGAACTGTTAGCACAAAAACAATAATAGGGAAATACAAATTGTGTGCTCACTTCTTCTCATAGCTCTAAACTCTTAGCACAAAAAAAAATGTTCTTACTTCTCATCATAGCTCTCTGAACTCTTAGTACAAAAAAAAAAAAATCTGGACAAAGCTCAGAACATAACTTTCAACTGTTAGAGAAAAAAGCTCTCAACTCACTCAGAAATGGTGGTGGCTAGGGATAGTAGGCTCTTTTTACCCTGTACTAAAGGTACAGGGTTTGAGCCTGAATACCACACACACACACACACACACACACACACACACACACACACACACACACCTACCTCAGACTGCACTTCTGTTAAGGTATACAGTATAATCAGTTATGGAAATCGATTAAAAACTAAGTTATAATGTAAAATTGCTACTGGCTGCCATTTTTCTAGAGTCACAGATGGGTCTTTTCTGGGTATCACATTATGCAGTACACAGCTCTGCACATTAACTGTAAGTTGTGTGGATAACACAAAAAGAACAAATACTGTAGATAGGATGAATGGGAAGAAATTGCAGGTAACACTACATTAATTAAAAGAATCAATGGTACTGGATTCTATGTTATAATATAACACCAATAAAAGTAAAGTTTTATATATAGACAGACACAATATATAGTATGTTTATTTTGTAAGAACACCAGCTTTAGCCTATGGACTGGTAAAAATGTTTGAGTATAAATTAAATACTAATTATATAATTCTAATACACATTGCACAAATATGAAATCTAAAGCAAGATGAACCTGAGGAAATGTTAAAAGTAAAGAAACAGTACTTCAGTTTTATAATGTATATATTCTGGATCTGGTGTATAGCATAACAAATATAACAAATGACACTGCAGAAAATTTAAAAAGGATGTCAGAATATTCTGTCAGATTACATGAGCCAATCTATGTTCTCTCTCATGAAAAATGCTCAGGGTAGACCTGTTAGTAATATATAAGCCCAGAAAGGCTGAAAACCAAAGAGTGTGTAAAGGTTTGACAACAGTAACCCCATTTAATATTAAAGGAAAAAGAAGTAGAATGGCTAGTACCATCAGTAAATTTCAGGAGACAAAAAATAAACAAATGAAAGGTGCCTACATCTGAAAATAGCTGATGATTTCAAAACCAAGACAGGATGGTGAACATGAGTGACTGATGCTATGAGTTTAGGCTTATTCTGCCTAAGGCTCTATAAACAGATATGTATTAATATAAGTACCTCACCCAAAACATAGTGACAGAACACCTTTATGAGGTTTCAAAACTTTCTAGTGAAACTATGTGTACACACACACACACCCTGTTCCTTACCTGCCTGAATCCAAACACACACCCTGTTCCTTACCTGCCTGAATCCAAACACACACCCTGTTCCTTACCTGCCTGAATCCAAACACACACCCTGTTCCTTACCTGCCTGAATCCAAGCTCTTCAGCCTGCCAGCTTAGCTTGCTGCCATTAATCCCCTCAGCTTCCTTGCCGCCATTACTCTCCATTAATCCCCTCAGCTTCCTTGCCGCCATTAATCCCGTTCCTGGCCAGCAAACTTTGCTGCCATTACTCCTCCATTAATCCCCTCAGCTTCCTTGCTGTCCCGGCCGGCGAACTTTGTTGCCATTACTCCTGGTGAAGAGCTCTTCTTCTGTTCGTCGTCGGCCTGTTAATCCCGGCTCTAACTGCTCAGCCAGCCGGAAATGTTCCTTGCCGCCATTAATCCCAGCTCTCTAACTGCTTGAATTCCCGCCGTTTCAGCCAGCCGGAAATGATGATGTGAGCTTCTTGAGCTCAAGTCCGACTCGCTGGTAGCATGGCGGAGCTGACGTCATTGCGCACGTGATGATGTCAGCTCTGACAGCGCGAAAATTTCAAAAATGCAAAGAAAAATCAGAAATGAAGGGGTGCCACTCGGGAATTGTGGCACCCCTTCATTTGGACCCCAAAACTCGGTAAAAACCGAGTAATTTGGAACGGTTGGGAGGTCTGGGCCTATGCAAGCCTAGCCATAACAATTCCCAATTCCCTAGATATTTCTTCCCACAATATTTACTTCTCTGGGCCCCTGTCTAGCAGGGCGACTGACATGATCCCTGGGGTGAATTTCCTATGTCCCATCCAATCATCAAGGTTCCTTTTGAAGAGGGTCAATAAGGCGCTCTGCTTGACATGTATGGGCAGTCTATTCCAGAGTATGGGGAGTCTCTGGGTCAGGAACCTATTCCTCCAGCATGTTTTGTTCATTGTGATGACAAAGTTTAGATCACTGGAGCTTGTGGTTCTGAAGGATTGGGATTTCTTTAAGTGGAGCATGTCCAACAGCTCAGGGTTTGACATGGCCTTGTATGTTAAGCAGAGATTGCCTCTGAGTAGACGATATGCCACAGAGTATAGCTGGAGTTTTTTTAGATGGTCAGCATATGGCATCTGCTTTAGGCCTGTGATTCTCTTAGTGAGGTATTTCTGTGGCCTTTCCAGCTGTTGCAGATGTCTTGTGAGGTACATACCAAACAGAGCATTATACTCTATAATGGGTCTAATGAGGGATGAGTACAGTGGGACAATGACCTCCTTTTTTCTGGATGAAAAGCCCTTAGTGATGAGGTGTGCCACATAGAAGGATTTCCTGACTGTTGTGGTGATGTGGTTATTGAAAGTGAGACCACTGTCCACCTGTGTCCCCAAGTCTCTCATCACACTTTCGATGTTTAGCATC
The DNA here is from genome assembly GCF_019279795.1 of Protopterus annectens. Lineage (NCBI taxonomy): Eukaryota > Metazoa > Chordata > Ceratodontiformes > Protopteridae > Protopterus > Protopterus annectens. The sequence continues at coordinate 225,866,921 of NC_056726.1, forward strand.
CTGCCACCTATGTGGTAATTCATGGGTACATGTTTTTTTCCAAATGGGATAACTATACATTTCTTGGCATTAAGCTTGAGCCCATGGCTCTGGCACCAGTCATCTGTTTCTGTAAGGCCTTTTTGTAGAATATCCACATCATTTGGGGATTCAATAATAGCTCCCAGTTTGTAGTCATCTGCAAACTTTGTTAGCCAGAGTCCCTTAGTGTTGGCCTGTACTTCAGGGAAGTAGATGCCAAACAAGATTGGTCCCAGGGCTGAACCCTGAGGTACTCCACTTGTCACTTGTCTGGAGCTGGATTTGGAATCGGCTACTTTTACAGTCTGGGTTTTGTCAGTAAGCCAGTTGGCAACCCATTGAGTGACGTAGGGATTTATACCCAGCTTAGTAAGTTTATCTATGATTCCAGAGTGGGGGATGGTGTCAAAGGCCTTGGCAAGGCCCAGATAGGCTGTGTGGACCACCTTACCCTCGTCCACAGCTCTGGAGACTGATTAGAAGAAGTCAATCAGATTCAGGAGACAAGATCAGCCCTTCACAAACCCAAACTGGGTGGGGTCCAGTTTTTGAAGGTTAACAATGTCTTTGTTTATAAGTTCCATGATAATGTGTTCCATGTCCTTGCAGATCAGGCTTGTCAGACTGATGGGACGGTAGTTCCCGGAATCCAAGGTGGATCCTCCCTTGTGGAGTGGGATAACTGTAGCTGTGCGCTACTCATTGGGCACGAAGCCTGAGGTGAGGCTATGATTAAACATGACACTTAGGTGAGGTGCCAGTTCATTTTGTAGTTCATGTAGTACACAGCCTGGGATGTCATCTGGTCCCATGGATGCTGTATTCTTAGCTTTGGAGAGTGCGGTTTCTACCTGTGTGGCCGTGATTATCGGAATTTAGCAATCTTTTGGTATGGAGATGGGCCCTTTAGGGGTGAGAGGGGGATGAAGTTGGCACTAAATCAATCTGCCAGGATATTGGCAATATCCTTGGGATCAGTATATTTAATGCCATTCTGTTGTAGCTCAGAGCAGATCTGAGCATTGCCATTTAAATTCTTGACATAACTATAGAATGCCTTGTGGTTGTCTTTGGAATCTTTGACAATTTTATTTTCGTAACTAGCTTTTGAGGATTTTATGAGGGATCTCAGCTTCTTACTGAGGCTGGTGAAGGAGTTTTTTGCATCCTGGGATTTTCCTCTTTTCTGCAACAGTTTCTTCCTTCTGTTGTATAGTTTGTTTATAGCAGGGGACCACCAGATTGGCTTCCTTTTTTTGGAGAAGAGCATCTTGGTTCTATTTGGGATGGCACAATTCATGCACGAGTGGATGTGCTCATACAGTGCCTTATTGTAGGATTCTGCAGTCGAACTTCCAGATCCTGTCTGCGTGGGTGTTGTGAAGTTTGTCACATCTGACTTCAGTAGCATGAAGTTGGCTTTGGAGAAGTTTTTTAAGGAGGTTTCCTTACTGGGGTGTGGGGGTGAGATGTGGATGTCAAAGGTGATTTGCTTATGGTCAGACCTGACCAGTGAGGGGGTAACCACTGGTGTGGAGCATCTATCTCCCATGTTGGTAATGACCAGGTCTAGGATATTGGCTCCCCTGGTGGGACAATGGATTAGTTGATCCAGGGCGCTGGAATTTATGAATTCCAAGAACCGCTGGGAAAATGAGTTGGTACCCGAGTAGTTTTCCCAATTAATGGCAGGGTAGTTGAAATCACCCAGTATTAGGGTGTTTGGTTGTATCTTAATATTTTCCAGTATGTTTAGAAAGGTGTAGTGAGAATCTTGGGGCATGGTGGGGGATCTGTAGCAAGCTACAATTTGGATTGCAGTCTTACCTAGTGTTAGTTGCACCTGGAGAATTTAAGATGCATTGTGTTGGGCTGCTAGCCTGGAGGTGTGAATATCCTTGGTGAATATAGACACTCCTCCACCTTTAGTGTTTCGGTCTTGGTTTTGTGGCCAAAAAGTGTGGTAAGAATTGTAGCTTGGTATTGCAGGGGTGCTCTCTGGAGTCTTGAACCAGGTCTCAGTTACTGCACAGATATCGATGTTCTCCATTTTTAGGAGTGCCTCGAGAGAGTGCATTTTGAGGTTTAGACTTTTAGCATTGAGTAGCATTACCTTCAGATTTTGCATGCTTGTATCTGTTATGGTGGTGGTTTTATCCTTTGAACCTTGCCTAAAAAAGGCACTACAGGGGTGGCAAGAGCTTTAGCCAGTAACCTGAATCCCAGGGCTGACAGGTGCAGACCATCTCCGGCAAAGCATCGTGGTTTGTCAATCATGTCTTCCCAGGCAGACATATACTGGATCCCCTTTGAATGACACCAGAAGCTTAGCCAATTGTTGAAGTCAATCATTTTGTCCTTATACTGTGGTAACATTCTGGGTGAAGGCAGTATGCTACTCAGGGCTAGGGTCATACCTGCCTGGGTTACATGATCCAAGAGCTTTTCCATGTCTCTTTTCATGTAGTCCAGGGAGGTACGTCTCAAGTCATTCACTCCAGCATGGACAATGACAGAGTCGTATTTGTACTTGTTGTGGTGTGACTTGAGTGCATGTGTTATGTGGCGGATCCTGGCACCTGACAGGCAGCTGACTATAATTTTCTCCTTGTTCGGCCTGGTGAGTGGGACATCAGTGTGCCTGACTATAGATTCACCTATGACTAAAGTGTTGGGTACATAGTCTTGCCTTAGGGGCTGTTGTTGGGTTGCACACTGGTGTTGTGAGCTATGTGTCACTTTGGTTGTGACTGGTGTTTGTTTGCATTTTGACTTCGGAGGTCCTTGTTGCTTGGGCAGGTTAATGTTAAGGGCCTCCGCATATGTGGGTTTAGTGTTGCTATGTGTGGGTGTTGATGGTGTGGGTTTTGAAGGGCTATGAGTTGCTTGAGATGTAATGCAGGTGTTAACCTTCTCCTCTTGACTGTCCTGCCATATCATTTCCTTATTAAGGTTAAGTTATTGGAGTTTTGTTTAGTAGGGTAACCAGACAGGACTGTTGCAGAGGAAATGGTTAAGGGGGTTAACATTCACAGTTCAGTAAAGGGAAAAGAGGTGCATGCTGGATAAATTCTATGCCTACCTGAATGACCTCCATCTTAAGAGCACAGAATTTATCATTAGGACTGGTGCCCAAGAAGAGACTTCTGGAATTTCTCTTATTCCATCGCCTATCCTACCCAGTGGGACTGCCATTTAATGATTACATTGACAAAAAGGATGTTAATATGCACTACACATTATTGGATCATGAAGTAGGAATAATCCATTAATTCTGAGGACCCTTATAAGTGAAGCTGAACACTTGGCATTTTGCCTGTTGTCATTTAAACAAAAAGATTGGCCAATATCAGAGATGAATTTACAGGGTAGTTTTTAAAATTTTGATAAAGTTATTCCCATGGGTTGTTCCAGAGCACATACCACTTTTGAAAAATTCATCTCAGCTCTCTACTGATCAGGGAACAGACAGCTGAAGGGGCAAAGAGTGTATATTGCTTGGATGTTTTTTTTTTTTGTTGGGATGGGAATGAAGGAGTATTGGAGGAAGCCCAGACATATGTATATTTGTGTGAGTTGTTAGGGGTTCCTTTGGCAAAAGACAAGCAGGAGGGGCTATAGACGGTGTTGACATTTTTAGGTTTAATGGTGTACTTATCTCAGTGCCTTTTTTGTCTTCCAGATGACAAGGTGGTTAAATTGAGGGACAAGAACAGTAGTGCCTTTATTAAGCCAAAAGTGACAGTCACGTAGGTGATGGGAACTACTTGGCTTGTTGAACTTTGCTTTGCTTTGAGAGCAAAATAAGAAAAGGAGCACTCAGGAAGCAATACCCAGTAGGGAGAAGAAAATCCATTTAATAATCACACCAAATAAAATGATCCACAGCAGCAATAAACACATAAATGCCCAACAGGTTAAAATGCGTTTTTGTCAGAATAAGGACTTCATCAGATGAATGCATACCTCACAAATCTAACCTTATTTATACTACCAACAATGTAAAATAGCCAATTGAATGGTTCATAGGTTCATAGGTTGGTACTAGGCTATTGGCCCTAAGGCCTATGCAAGCCTAGCGATAACAATTCCCTGGAATTTTTTTCCCACAGTATTTACTTCTCTGGGCTCCTGTCTAGCAGGGCGACTGACATGATCCCTGGGGTGAATTTCCTATCTCCCAGCCAATCATCAAGGTTCCTTTTGAAGAGGACTAATGAGGCGCTCTGCTTGACATGTATGGGCAGTCTATTCCAGAGTATGGGGAGTCTCTGGGTCAGGAACCTGTCCCTCCAGCATGTTTTGTTCATTGTGATGATAAGGTTTAGATCCCTGGAACATGTGGCTCTGAGGGATTGGGATTTCTTTAAGTGGAGCATGTCCAATAGCTCAGAGTTTGACATTGCCTTGTATGTTAAGCAGAGATCGCCTCTGAGTAGACGATATGCCACAGAGTATAGCTGGAGTTTTTTTAGACGGTAGGCCTGTGATTCTTTTAGTGAGGTATTTCTGTGGCCTTTCCAGCTGTTGCAGATGTCTTGTGAGGTACATACCAAATGGGGCATTATACTCTATAATGGGTCTAATGAGGGATGAGTACAGTGGGACAATGACCTCCTTTTTTCTGGATGAAAAGCCCTTAGTGATGAAGTGTGCCACGTAGAAGGATTTCCTGACTGATGTGGCGATGTGGTTATCGAAAGTGAGACCACTGTCCACTTGTGTCCCTAAGTCTCTCATCACACTTTTGATGTTTAGTGTCCTTCCACCTATGTGGTAGTTCATGGGTACATTTTTTTTCCAAAGGGGATAACTATACATTTCTTGGCATTAAGCTTGAGCCCATGGCTCTGGCACCAGGCATCTGTTTCTGTAAGGTAACTGACAGATTCAAAAAGTGCAAAATATATAATACTCCTTCCTTAAAAAAAATGGAGTATAGAGAATTGTTCTGGCAGTTATTTCCGGAAACTACAAAAGTGCCAGGTTTAAATGAAGCAGTCTCCCTGGTCCCTGTTTTAAAGCTCAGCTCAGAAGTTATAGCATGTAATTTTCATTTGGCCCACCAGATGGCATCATCATGACTAATGAACTGCTTTATTCTATTTTTACTTTCATGAAGGTTTTATGAATTTTAACATTTTCACATTTATAACATTTTTATTAATGAATTGCAGTTTTATGTATTTATATCTCCTATTTATTGTTTTTAGATACAGAAATATACATTTTTTAAGGAAGGAGTATTGTATATTTTCCACTTTTTGAATCTGTCAACTAGATTTTGATTGGCTGTTTTACATTGTTGGTAATATAAATAAGGTTAGATTTGTGAGGTATGCATTCATCTGATGAAGTCCTTATACTGACGAAAACACATTTTAACCTGTTGAGCGCTTATGTGTTTACTGCTGCTGTGGATCATTTTATTTGGTGTGATTATTAAATGGATTTTCTTCTGCCTACTGGGTGTTGCTTCCTGAGTGCTCCTATTCTTATTTCCTGGTTATTTCGTTTTGAGCAATTTTTCCTTCCATTTGGTGTTATATGGCTGTGAGAGCCATTGGTCCAAGCAGTGCATGAACCAAGTCACTAGTGAACCTCTTGAAGGGCAAGAAAATGAAGCATCACATCGTTAGGGTACCTAACATGACCAGGGAGGATTTTTTGATTTGGGGTAAGTTTTTAGGGAATTTCAATGGTCTATCCATGAGGTGAAAAGACAGTTATACACAGATGGAGCTGGGGTAGTATACATGGGGCTTACTTTAAAGGAATATGTTTTTCCTTGGCATAGCTTTTGAGTTGGTCAGAAGTAAGAAGAGATAGTTGTTACTGCTTGCTCTCTCAGTATTGTCTCTTTTGCTGCAAAGCATGTCCCAGGGAGGCTAAGTGGAATGGCTGATAGCTGATCAGTGTTGCAGTGCTGGATGTTAGTCCCCAAGGCAGAGGAGTTTGCAGTGGTTGTTCCAGAGGAAATGTGAGGGACTGTGAAGCTATAGCAATCTTGGTCTGAGTCCACCAACATGTCATACAAAGCAGCACTGTCATCCTTGATGGAATTTGAGGGAGATTTGCATTTTCAAGACAGGAAATGGTCAGTCAGCTTGGTTGCTAAGTATGAGCTGTTTAAATGGGGAAATTTGTGTCCTTCAGAATGATGAGAGTACATTCAAGACATGAGAGTCTGCTGTAAGATAGGTAGGCACTTCAGATTTTGCTAAGAAGTGGAGAATCAGTAAGATGTTATAAGTGTGAGAGAAAATTAAAGGCATGCCATTTGATGATAAAACCACTATTGGCAGACACCTGATGAATGTGGTTTTGAAGGGTCTGCATTTAGCATCATTTGCTCGAGACCTGTATGGTTTATAGGCAACATTGGCTCTAAGTTTATATCATAGTTCCTTTAGTATTAGTGATAGCCTGGTTAGTTTGAAATGATCTGACATTTGTTTAATTGACAAAGTGGTTTTCATTTGGTTTGGAAGGTCCAAAATGGAACATTTAGGCATAGGGAAGCAAGTGATATTATCTAATTGTGTTGAGTCATCAGTATGCTCAGTTATATGGTTCAATTCTTTGAAAAGGAAAGTTTAGAGGTCTTCCAGTTCTCTCGTGTTTTGTTCTACAGACTATAGGCTACTGTTACCCAATCAGTGAAACTAGGGTATTGTTTGGAGAAAATATTCTTCATACTCCTTTCGTACTGGGAGAATATATGACTTGGCTAGTTAAGATATGTTTACTAAGTTTATTAAATGGAAAGGCTATTCAGCTTTGAGCATATCAGTTTGATTTAAGGAAAAGACAATTACACAAAATAAGGCTGGTGGTGTCTGATTTTCTCTCATTTGTATGGCAAAGTAAAATGTTGATTACTGGTCACTCCTTTGTTTTTTGAGCAGCCACCAGAGTTTTAATCGGACCAGGAAGAAAGTTGTTAGGTCTTCATACATCTGTATGGGATATGACCTGTAGACGTATCTGAGGTTATCGAGGCAGTTGTTTCTGTCTCTGGATAGTTTTGCAGATTTAAACAATGTCAAGGATATTTTGATTTACTTGGGGAGTAATGATTATTACAAATGTATTGGTCTTGCAGCAGAAAATTCTAGGAGCATTCATATCATGATCAGTTATTGTTCTGAGGCTTTGTTGGAAAGGGGAGTTCAGTAACTCAGCTATTGAGTTGCCAAATCTTTTTTCCAACCATTGGGTGTCAAGGTCAGCATAATTTCTAGGTTTGCTGGTGGTAGAGCATTGGGATTTTATGGAGAAGGTCAGCATTTAATTCAAGCAGGACATTTGCTTCATTTTAACATACATTTGTCCTTGTTTTTCAAAGATGTGACTAGAGAGTGATGGAGAACTGAAATTATGAAAGAAGATGGGAAGAGGAAAAGGGAGGAACAGGCTGCTGGGTAGTTTGGTTGGCAGTTATGGTCATACACTCATTTTAACCCTTTTCCAATAGTCATATACATGATTAGTTTGATGGTTCTTTTATGAAATGAAAGCAAATGGACTAACAGAGACTATTAAATGTGTAATAATAAAATAGAATGCCTGCACTCCTCTTATTCTTTGTACACAGGCCTTAGTAAGGAAAATGCTGACAGGGAGTCTTCTATTCTGGAAATCATGACTGCAGGTATTTGCCTTTTTGCTGGCCCAAATGTTACTGGTGTGCCTTGTAGGATAACTCTTCTGAAATTCACTAAGACAATGACAGAATAGATTTTTTTTCTTTTGGATAAGATTTTTTTTTCAGAAAATGGCACAAGGAATATGAGTGATATGCATTTGTATAATACTAAGAACAATTTGCATTTGCATGTAGTCAAAAAGCAGTCTTGAATATGATTTAGTAGATGTGTCACTTATAATGTCTTGGGAGTTACTCACAGTTACATTTGAATTTCAACAGTGATTGAACAGTGCAAATGAGTCTTTTTAATTATTTGGCATGTCTGAGCATTATTGATATATGCCATGAATACTTTTTTTCTGAGTATCCTGCTATTTCTTTATGTATTTTTTATAGTTCCTTTATTTTCTATTGAAATATGCTGCTTTATTAACAAAGCACACTTGTAAGTGCAGTCTGCATCAATATCTATAAAGACAGACTCATCATAGAGAGAACATACTCAGATATGCCTGTGTAGTTATTTTACCAAAAAGTGTCAACCACAAAATGGAAACATAGGCATAATGCAATGTTCCTGTACTCTCCAATGATTTTATCATTATTATTATTATTACAGATGTACTGTACCTAGGACAGATCTATTCTAGAGTTTAATCTATTTTTATTTATTGAACAATCTGATTTATTTGCATAGAAAAACAACATACATTCATATAACAGTGTTAAGAAAAATTGATCTGGAAGATATGAATATGTGGCAGTTGTAATCTCTCTCTTTGATCACACTACCAACTTAACATGAACATGTATTTGGAAACTTTTGAAATGTGCATAAATGAAAACACATTGAACATTTCTATGGTGTTAAGTCACATTAGTAACAATCTCTGACATTAGATGTATGGGTCAATTTGGTGACCAGTTTACATTAAAACAGATTACTGGGAGTTGTTTTACATCTGTACTACATACATGATTAGACCTACTTGATTCCCACACAGACATTTAGCACATGAGGTGCTCTGTACAAGTTATTGTCGAGGCTCCATGCCAGTTACGAAAATTAATACGTAACACTTTGTTTTATCAGGAAACATCGATTGTCATGTGACACTATGTTTTAACAGGAAACATTGATTGTCATGTGACACTAACATAATACAAGTATACAGGCATATACAGTTGTAAAATGAGTCTTTAATCATGCAACCATATTGGTCTGCGTTGTTTGATTGTTGTTTCTATCTACTCCTGGCCAGTGATACATAATTAATACATATTTTTAATGGCATTATTACAAAATTACTGTTGTCACTGTAATACTTAAATACATGTCATATGTTTACAATGAAACAATTACTAATGTATATAGCATAGTTAATTGTTTTAAACTCACTAATGAATCTGTGTCCATCAAATTATCATTTGCTATCAGTTGTTAACATAAGTGCAACTTTTTCATAACTAAAGTTTATAAATTAAACTTTTTTGTATTGATCATGTAAATTGATATGTTTTATACAGTAAACTGGATATTATTCATTTACTTGCAGGCACTATGCGTAGGTTTCAGCTTTACATGAATGTAATCTGAACACTTTTCTACAAATTCAGTTTACACTCCACTAATGCAATTTTCCAGAGAAAGAGTTTACTAATTTTTAAATATTATATGTGTCAATGATATTTTCTGTGACTAGCAGCAACCCAGGATTTGAATTTAAATATGCATTATTTTTAGTTTTAGTTACATTAGAGTCAAGGTATTCATGAGCTCAGAGAAAATAATGTCACTAGTTAGTACATTAATCGAAAATAGGCTGTATGGTGGTGTTTATTTTTATGCAGTTCTGCCTGTTCAAACTTTTTCATTTAACAAGATTTACAGGCTATTGTCCTACTCTTTGGACATAGCACAGCCGTACTTCAATCCCCTGAAAATAACATTTTAAAACTAATCAACGTTTTGCCTATCACTGAACAGCACTGATCTAAAATTCAAAGTATAAAGTGGCCACCAATTTTGTCAATTATTAAAATAATTTTTTCATCTTCTTGCAACAAAGTAAAAATAAATCAGTCTTTTACCCTTTATAAGACAAGCAGGCAAGCAAATCAATCAGAACTCATTAGCTAATTGTGAGATATCACTTTACAAACTAACCCAACCTCATATAATCTGCTGTCTAATGAAGTAAGCTCCTTAGATAACATTTTCAATGAAATAAGAAAAGAGAGAAAGATGTTGTAGTGACACCTTACTTAAAAAAATGTGCATTTTCTAGAAGCTAGTTAGTATAGTTTATTTTCAAAAGGTCAGTTGCTCCATCCTTCTCAGGAACAGGAGACTATTCAATCTGATTGCTTTCTGAACAGTGAAACAAAATGTCAACATTTAGTTGCAGGCCTTGACTGTATTAACCAGGAAACCAAGCACCTTTAGCAACTACACAGAGATAATTACAATACTCATCAGGTGCCCTTACTATGACTTCTTCTTCTTGTTGAGCCAAAAGGTCAGGATGGCAACCCCAAAGGCAACTGTAGTGGTAGCTGCAGTGCTCATCAGAGCAAGATATGGAGTTACATCATTTACAGACTTCGTAAGACAGTGCCAGGCATCTACCTTATACTGGGGACCTCATAAGATTCTACAACCTTGTTTTTCTGGCAGTACCAATGGAGTATACAAAGTAAGATTTTGGATTCCTTAATGCACCCCTGAGGCATCCTAATAGACTCACTGTCATTAGAAGCCATGACCAAGTTCCAAGTCTCAGTACAGAGAACAAATATTACAATTGAAAGAAGTACCTCAGTCTAATCTGCTGTTTTGCAATTAAATAAAATTATGTTTAAGGAATATACTGCAATACAAAAAAATAAAAGGGATATATTTCATAAGAAAGGAAAGCATTTGGGAGTAAAATTTGGTGAGTATGAAAATATAATTAGTTAGTGGACAGAGGTACTGGAACAAATAAAAAAATGTTGGCTTGGTGTTTTTTTTTTTTTTCATTTCAGAAAAAGACATATCCCCCAGATTCACGGATCCTCCATGTAAGACTTAATAAGTCTTACTCGGAGGCTGCAGTTGAACGGTGATGTCAGCGTGCCATGAATATTCATGAGGGCACACTGACTCAACTGTAAGTCTTACACGGACCGTGTAGGAAAGCAGGGGGCATGTTCGACTGCGGAGCAGTCTAAATGTCCACGCCCCTGCAGGGGTTGGAAAAGTAAAATGAAAACACACAAGAGCGAGTCCGCTCAAATGTCCTTGCACCCAACACCATGCTCCCTGACATTGTAAACCCCCATCACAGTTATAAAAAGTAAAACATTAATTTTATTTGTTTTAAATTCCCGAAACAGCTGCCCGTATTTGCGCGTGTGTGCGCAAGTGTGCCCATTGCTTAGCTGCAGTTAGCAATTCAGACATGGAAGAGCATAAGAAAGAATGTTTATGCAAATCACACCAAATAGCAATAGCGTAATGGTAGAGCGTTTGTACAAAGAGGAAGCATTCACGGTTCGAGTCCCACCAATCCCCTTCTTATTTATGTTTTAAATCAGTATATGAAATAATACCTGACATATATGATTAAAATATTAGTAAAAAGCAGTGAAATGGCTTATGTATCAGTGAAGAAAATATATATTTTAAAGGATCCTGATATATAATTGCCCGCAGTTAAGCAGTGCTTTACCCAGCACAATAGAGTTGCCCAGAGTTAAATTGCGCTTTAACCAGCACAATAGAGTTGCCCAGAGGTAAATAGCACTTTACCCAGTGCAATAGAGTTGCCCATAGTTAAATTGCGCTTTAACCAGTGCAATCTGTTTGCGCGGACGTGCACGCCGCGCGAACCAGGACACTGTAAGCAATATAGAGCAACGTTGCTTAAACACAGCCACATCCTGTAGCCTGTCTGGACAGTATTAAAATAAAATGAATGACAAGGTTCAAACCCAGGACTCTGTGAGCCATAATCAACGTACTGAACCACTAAGCCATGACAGCTTAGGAGAAACAGCCACTGTTAACATACATATACTTAGAAATGGTAGATTAACCATTACTAAGCAGGTCTGCAGTCAGCCGAGAATTTTCAAAAACGGCAAATCACAAAAAAAGTGCGGGAAATGTGGCATATATAAGCCCCATAGGCGGGAATACTCGCCATAACTGATTGTAGCTCACATCTGCAGTTAGAATGGCTGGTGCTGGAGAGGGTACACCCTTCCTAGCGCAACGTTGGGGCATCGAGGAGTCGAAAAACATGATTTGGCTCCTTGTCCACTGTCATGAGTCAAGACTACTGCAGGGTCAGTTCCAAGGAACAGAGTACAAGGCAGAGGCTTGGAACCGGTTAGCTCATGACCTCACCAGTGCCACAAACATTCCTTGGACTGGTGAACAGGTCCGTCACCACCATGCAGACCTGAAGAGATGGAAGCAGGACCGCCTGAACCAATGGATACAGGAGGCCTGTGGGATGCAAGATGCCCCACAAATGAGTAGGTAGCCATGGAATGCAGTATGTAAGAATTGATAATTGATTCTGTATAATGGATGTCTCAATATCCCTTCATTTACTTCACAGCTGCAGGTGACAGTGCTGTGAATCAGCAAGTCTATGCAGATAGGCTGCTAAGGTTGCACCACCAGGCAGGTTAGTGATTATTCTGCATGTATTGTTATATAAAATAGAGGAGACAGCATGAAAGAAAGTGTTGCAGTCCAATAATACAGCCATAAAATGCCCTGAATAAGTCCTCTGCATGTACTGTCATATAAAAAAGTCAGAGAGCCAGAAAAAAAGAGTGTAGTAACCCATTAAGAAAGGCAAAATATGTCTGGAATAATATCTCTGCAGATACTGTCATATAAAATAAGTGAGCGAGCTTGAAAAAGAGTGTTCTAACCTATTAATAAAGGTATAATATGTCTTGAATATGTCTTCCATATGCACTGTTATATCAAATAAAGGAGCAAGCCTGTGGAAAAGTGTGTAATGTAATTAATAAAGGTATAAAACCTAGAGTGTGTCTGTGTCACTTACTTTGAAATGTTGTTGTACCCTTGCATTATACAAATAGTAATGTATTAATAAGTGCTGGCAACCCAGAGTTGTGCAGTCCCATCTAAAGTGGGTGATGGAAGTGCTAGTAGCTGTGAAGCATATATACAGTCCTCAACAGTCACTTACTGGCTGGCATGCATAAGTAAATCTGGCACACGTGTAGCATGTTAATTTGTTCCCCAAAAATGTGAGTGTGCTTCAAGAAATGCAGGGTTCTGTACAAATTGAAGTGAAAATGTCATGTGAAAACATCCAGATATGTAGATAAATAAATATAAATGAAATCAAGAAATATGTAGCAGTAACATCTGCATCATGGACAGTTAGTATGTCAGATATAGGTCAGGTATATATTGAACTAGCCAAACCCATTATACAACCTAATGTATGTTGGCAAGTGCAATAATACATGTAGGGGATATACACTTGCAGTCACTAGGAATATAATGTAGACTAAAAGTACTTATAAGATGTTAATCGAGGTTTCTTTCTACACCCTACTGTATGTGCATAAACCATGCAATTCCACACCTCAATGGGTATGTGTAATCTCAAATATTTGTTGGGACACATGTCCTATTGTTCTATAAATATTTGCATTCACTTTGATGCATGTGCCCTGTTCAAACACCACAATCATGGTGGTCTGTTGCTACCAATCATCCCTGCATGCTGTTGGAATATCCACTGTCGTTCAATATATGCATGTGTTATGCTTGCTGTTCAACTGTTGGAACCTTGGTGTGTTGGGTTAATGGGAATATTACTGCATGCTGTTACAACTAATCTGGAATGCTGTTGTTTATGTTGTAATTAAACACACCTAATCACAGAACGTATGGGAAGGCCGGTCCCAGTGAACCCACCTGTCCCTCCTCAGCTGGCGAGTGCACCTGGCACCAACAGGTCCAGTGCCCAGCCCGGGCTCCCCTCCTCTGTTGGTCCTGTGCCACCTTTGGGTGGAAGCGCTGCAGGGGATGGGGCTCATCCCCCCCATGCAAGCGTGGGTGGAGAAGGGCCACCTGTCACCCTTCGAAGGGTCCAGGTTGTGGTGCGTAGGGAGATCCAGCGTTCAGTCGCTGATCCCCTACACCAGCTCAAGGCAAGAGAGGCGTGTCTCACGGGTGAGCTTGCCCATCCTACGCAGCCCCCAGCACAGCCACCCTCGAGGCTGTGAAGGTGCAGTGGTGACTGCCCATGGGTGGGGATCTCAGTTCCACTGTTACCATCTGTGGGCTCATGGGCTTGCGACTTCCAAACATCCATCCCTGTCAATTGTGTTCACCCACCCCATGGTGATACACCGGCCCTGTATGTGTCTTGTCTGTTAACCGCCCCAACCTACCTCCCCAAACATACCTACTTCCTCTACCTCACTTTCCACTCTCACCTGAAAAAAAAAGGGCAATCTGTACCCACAAAAAATTACGCCCCATACATAGCTGCCTATTTCACACACATGTCCGCTGGACATGTAAACTGATAATTATAATTGGTAGTACAACAAACTTTGTTGTCCTCACCCTTCTCCCAGGGGTGGAAGGTTTCAAATATCACTCCAAATTTATTGCATATGCACAGCTGTTGCTGGTAAAGAAATGGGCAGCTATGGACCTTCCCTACACCCGTCCTGCACATCTCGAGCTTGTTTACCTACTGTCTGTCCCTCTTTGTGCCCCCTTTTTCACCACTTTCCTATCTCCCCATTTTCTTTTCTTTAAAAGAAATTAGCGCGGGGGTTAGCGGGAGTAAGCACTTTTAAACAGTAGTAAGTGGGTTTAAGTGAGTGTGCGCATGTGTGTGCTTAGCTAAGTATTGCTAAGCATTGTGCAAACCCGAGCAAACCCGTTTACAACTGCTTAAAAGTGCCTTAGTCACTCTATGTCAGGGCCCTTGTTCTGCTCAGCAGCAAAACAAAAAACCTCTGCCAGTCTCGAACCCCAGACCATTGACACAATAGACTGCATGAATTACCACTAAGCCACAGCAGATATACAAGTAACTTGGTGAAGAAATAAATATATCATGCATTACAATGAGGGAATGTAAATGGAAATTAGGAATGGCATAACACAAATCCTGTTCTGTTCTGTTCTGTGTTCAGCAGCCTGTGCTGTCAACACAAACAAACCACAAACTATTCAGAAGTGAGTAACTTAATAATTACAGTATAGCAGTACACAAACAGTGCATGTGCCACAGGAATACATTGCAATAACCACATTTGTATGGCAGTTAATTATCTAATTCAGAAAGAAAGTACATACTCCCATGTATCCTGTGTTAGCATTTGGAGGGGTGATTACATGTCTACACTGAGAAGTGTGTACTGGAAGCAGCAACATTCAGGTTTGAGTAAAACATGCATATCACTGGCTACAACCCTAGCTTCAGATAAGGGACAAATACCAACCTTCTGACTGACACAATGGTGTCCAGAGCAAACAAGCATGGGCCCCACCTTGGAAAGCTGAAGGGGCTATGCCTACCTAACCTAGCATTTTATAGCTGTGGGCTGCAATCACCACACAGCAGGCTGCAGGCAATTACTGAATGGTGGGCAGCAACTGGTGCAGAGGCTGTCACATGCACATGTGCAGATGCCTAGAAAAGCAGGCTGTACCTGCTGTCCACACATGCAATAATATCATTGCAGGAACAGGGAGATAGAGAGCGAGAGTGAGAGAGAAACAGAGACACAGACAGAGACACAGAGAAAATGGACAGAAACAGACACAGAAACAGACAGAGAAATCCAAAAACAAATAACCAAAGTAAAAAAAAAAAACAAAAAAACAAAAAAAAAAAAGCAACAAAACAGTAACAACAGATGGAGCAGAGAAAAGAAAGGTAAGGTATGTAAGTAATATGTATGTGCAGGCATGTAGTAGATGTTCCTGAAGAGTACTCTACACACTGCAAATCATCCATATGTGGCAGCAGTATGTATCCATCTGTATCTGCACATGTGCATAGGGCAAGGGACATACTGCAACTGTTAGTGAAGGGTGGACACATATATGTCATTGAAGGTTGTTATGTGCATATATCTATGTAGGTTGTATTGTGATGCATAGAAAACAGCATGCAGTGCTGATATATGTCATGTGGTGGTTAAACGCTGTGGGACTGATTTGTCAGATCTGCTGAGTTACAGCCAGTGAGGCCTGCTAAAGCTACATGGGCTGAGGACACCAAAATGCATTCTGCACAACACTGTGCAATATAATCACATAACTGTACATCCCACAACTGTCGCATAAGTAATATCCCCACCATGAAAGGTGGACTGTACAAGTGCCTATATGTACATTCATATGTACAGCAATGGATGTGTACATGTATGTGTATATATATATATATATATATATATATATATATATATATATATATATATATATACACAGAGAGAGAGAGAGACACGGGGTCATATGTACTGCAACAGGTGTGTAGTGACCAAGGCATGGACTGTAGACAAGTGCCGATACTGCAGTGCCATTCCTCCTTTCCAAAACACTGGACCCATTAACTACCACATAGGTAGAAATCTACCTAACACTGAAGGTGTGATAAGGGAAAATGGGACACAGGTGGACAGTAGCCTCCCCTTTGATAAAGACAGTACCACACTAGACTTGTAATCTGTCTATGTGGTATGTGTCATGACAACAGGTGTGTCATGTAGGGATATATAGGTCAGTGTTCCCCTCTACTCATCACAATGTCCTGTGTGGTATGCACCTCACATGACAACTACAGCAAGTGGAAAGGCCACAGACCTACCTCACAAAGGGTAATACTGGACTCAAGCAGATGCCCTATGCAGACTGACTCACAAAACCACAGCTAGACTGTATTGCATACCGCCCACACAGAGGTGACTTCTGCCAGACATACAGAGGTATGTCAGACCCATAGCTGTGTGACAACCACCATGGCAACATGTCACAATCCCTCCAGGCTACATGCTCTAGGGCCCTAAACCTAGTCAGCTCACTAAACAGGTTCCTATCTCAGAGACATGCCATACTCTGGAATAGACCACCTAGCAATAGCAAATTAGGCTCCTCATTAGCAGTTGTCATAAATAACCCTGATGATTGTTTGGGAGATTGGTAATACATCCCAGGAATCCCCTCTCTGGTTCTGGTTGACAGGGGCAGGTGAAATCAAAGTGCATGTGTGGCAAAGCCAGGGTTGCATATGGCTAGGTTGCTGTAGTCCCTAGGGCCAACATCATCTCACCTACCTATGACACTATGCACTCACACATGTACTCAATGCAATACCTGCTATGTGAGGTTGAATAAGTGTAACGCTGAATGTGTGCAAGGTTTGTAAAGGTGCTATAGCATAGTGTGAAGTTGTATCTGACATGGTAGTGTCTATCCTAGCTGTGAGGCCAGCAAAAGATGTGTATGTTATTGTTAGGCAGACATAGTATTATGGCATATGATGTGACGTAGTTCCTTGTTGACAACTGTGGTGTCCCATTGTAGGCTAAAGCAATACATGTATGCTTAGTGAGTGGTACTGCTGGTGAATCCGACTCCCATATGAACTGTAGTACTACTTGAAGCTGTAGTCCTAAACAGCACAGTATGGTGTGTGTTTGCATTGCTTGGAAACACTGTCAAGTATGTTTCCTGTAGTTTGCACAGAGGACATAACTCAGGCATAAGGGTTTGTAAGTAGTGGCACACAGTACTGTATGGTACACAGGTAAAGCTCATCTGTGTTGGCATACAGTGGTGTGTTGCATGTTTGTCTGATGTGTGTGTAATTGTGCCTGTACCATGGCCGCAATCATATGTGTGTTACAGGGTATACGTGTGTATCTAGCAACATATATACTCTGTTACAGCAGTATGCCACCTATATTAACAACTGTGCACATATGTTAGGCAGGGCTATGGCATCAATGACTAGGGTGGTTTACTGGTACTACTGTAACTGTACTTTACATTCATTGCAATGGATGAGATCTTTGTTTGTGCATTAGCGTGATATATACCCCTGTGGCAAGGTTGCGCATTGTGCCACAAACAGTGTGCTGGGTACTGTTGTATAGTGGTTTGATATATAGAGTGTGCCAGGCACTATTAGTCAGTTGTGGCCTGAGAATCAATATGTGGTATTGAACGTGTGTATCCTCTGACAGACAAACGGATGGTATATATGGCAGTGAAGTGATATCTGTGGTTAAGGGTGTAAAGTGTGCCACAGGACTCGCTCACACATATTGTTCATTTCTCTTTCAGCCTGATGGCCCACCAATGTAACCCATCTTACACAGCAGAGGAGGAAGAGGTGATCCAGCAAAGCCTGTGCAGCACAACACACTGTTGTTTTCCAGAAGAAGCCAGCACCGGCATGAGCGGACTGCACTGTGACAAGATCTTGTTCGTCGGGTAAATGACATAGGCATGCATAACCGGACATATGAACAGGTATGCCATCACTGCAGTGATTTAATTAGACATGTCCGGCAGCATGCGTCTGATATCCAGAGACAACAGCTTCCCACAGGTGGTGGGGTGGCCATTCATCCACCCCCTCACCAGAGAGGAGGAGCTGCTCCTAAGCGTGGTGGCTCCTGGACAACAACAGCAACTCCCACACACATGTGTCGTCATGGAGGCTGGAGCCACCCAGCATGTTCACATGGAGCGTGCAGGTAACATGCCCTATCTGTAGACTACAGTTACCTGTATTGTTAGATTATGTCTACGTGAGATGTGTACTGTGTGTTTAGCAGTTGTGCTGCCTAGTGTTGTGCAATACTGATATTTGGAATATTTTCTGTACACCTGTGACTATCGACTGTTGTTCTACTGTCGTTTAGCAAACCCACAGTAGCAATGCCGCAGTTGTGGCCACTGATGAACTATCTCATATTCTCGTAGGTCCCTCTGGTGTGACAGCAGGGCAGATGATCCATGCTGGTGAGTGTGGTATAACTGCAATGTTGGTAATGAAATGTGCATGTCATAGGTGAGGTGTAGGCCATGTACACATAACACACCTACGCATAATGCATGCCGTGCATGTTTGCTGTAGGACATTGTACAGCTCAGTAATGTCAGTAGCTGCCTCAATGACATGCAATACACAGAGCATCAGACACAGTTGTGACATCACCGTACTGCACATTGGATAGGCATAGTTGCTACAGCTGTACACAACATAACACGTTTATCATACGCAGTACACCTCAACATGCTACATATGGTGTTACCACACACCTGCTGTAAGGTCACACTTCAGTATCCCACATGTCATCCACACACACATGATAAACCTCAGGGGTAGAGGCCTATCATGGGGCTGTGCAACACTCTTCAACACATAGCACGGTCATGTTAGGCAATGCTCCCTATTGGGCACCCACACACCCATGTACAAAGTGGCTGTGTAATTGTGAATGTAGCCACGTCACTGCAGTACAGGTACAGCATGCTAGGCGGTGGTCTGTCACACATTAGTAGCCGTGAGTGACCACATGATGCATGATGATGATGGCTCATGGTACTACACCCCATCCAGTTACAGTGACTACAGTGCTACACATAGCAGTCATTGCTTTGCACCTCAATGTTGTGTGTGTGCAAACATATGCACCTATACACAATATGCATAGCATGTTGTGTGTGTGCTTACATATGCCAGTATACACAGTATGCATAGCAGTCGTCATCTGTACAAAGTGACATATATATGTCCTGGAATGCTATTGGGTGTATAGGTCACATGACACACATTGAGTATGTGTGGTGTATGATGTTGCAATCATGTAGCATGCCATGTCATGGCTTCCACCGACATATCTGCAATATGTCCCACACTCACCATAACCACTATAAAATGGGCATGTCAAGCATTTGGATTCCGTCATGTCTACATGCACCACTCATCCTGTGTGTGTACACAGCATGCATGTGCTACACCTGTGCCCAGTATTATCTGCTATGGGCACAGGCACTGTAATCAGACATGGAAATCTATGTGTCACATAGATAACACATGCAGCCATGGTATGTATACCTGTGAGTGATGGTGCACAGGACATTGCAGAGCTGATAATACTTGCACAGCAATGTTGTGTCCTTGTACACATTGTGTTCCAGTGTGTAGCCAATCAGTGAACAACTACACACATGCATCAAAGCATGTATACCGTCATGAAATAGGGCCATCTACGCTCGCACTGCATGGTCTTGAGCAACACATAGTCTGCATGCTTACACGTGTGAGGTGACTGTTTGCCTTGTGATACTGTCACCCACCTTCACCCACTATTGAGTATGTGTTGGATTGCTGGTGTGTGTGTGTATCTGCTTTAGTGAGGAGTGTATTTGTGTGCATGTGTTCATGTGTGCATGTGTTCATGTGTGCATGTGTGTATGTGTGCTAACATCATGTACAGATTGTAAAGTATGTTTCCTGTCTTCCTCTCACAGGTGCTGAGTTTGGGGTGGCTGAATGCCGCAGGGAACCTGAAGTCACTGCCACAAATAGTGGAGATGATGAGACATGTATTGTGGCACAGGCAGGTTTGACAGGGTCTGTCGTTGGTCCGCCAATCGACAGTACACCACGTTCAACCCCATCTATGCGCACACTCATACTGCCAATACATCCCTCATCATCAATGGCCTTAGCCGAGGGACAGCATACAGTTGGCAATGACCAGGATACTGTGGTACCTATGGCACTTGCATCCCCTCACAGCAGCCATACCCAGATTCCTGGAACAGTACCACATAGGCAGATGTCCAGGGGTTTTCGGGGGAGCACCGCTGGTCATATTGCCCCTGGCAGACGTGCCCTCACAGGTCTTACAACCACGACTATGTTCCGGGCTGTAATGCTGGCACAGGCCCGTATGGAACGGTACACCAGACAGGGACTAAGGGCACAGAGGGCCCATTACACCTCTATCAATGACAGCATCCGTGACCTTGCCGGTGCCATCCGGAACTACACCGAGGTCATTGATAGACGTTGGGGGGAGACATTAGATGCCCTCCACAATGTGTTTTCCATGAGCCAGGACCATGTGGGATGGGTGAGACGTCGACGCGGATGCATGCCAGCAACATCAACAGCTGGCAGTCATCACGGATGGCCCACAGATCACAGCCGCTCCCGTAGTGGCAGTACCAGCCCCAGTAATGCTGGGGCTGGCCTGTAGATTAACCATCCTAGTACACCACGTGTACATGGCTCTCGCCAGTCCCAGCAGGGACATGGGTCCACTCGACATACCTCTGCCTCTGCTGATAGTACCCAGTCAGGGTTGGTACCCAATACTGTCCGTAGCACCCCTGCCAGGCACAGGTACTGTGTCTGTGGCCAGAGGCAGTGATCTGTACAGCCTAGCAGGTACAGTCTGTGGCTGTCCCACAACCTCCCATATATGGCAGCCACATGGTGGAGCTGTGTGCATGCAGACACACACACATTAACCAAACAACTAGGGCTCACACACACACACACACACACACACACACACACACACACACACACACACACACACACACACATGTCATCAACATTGGCTCATGCTATTCCTCACACACACGCACACACAGACATGTCGATTGGATGGGTCAATGTCGGGCTCTGGCAAACCAAAACACACCCTGTGCATATGATGACACCTGTGCCACCTCCTGTCATCTGTAACATTGATGCAAGAACAGGCTAACATGGTGATGATGCACAGGGTGACATTATAGCAGTGTAGCAATATTAGCAAGTTGTCAACAGGAAAGTGTAATGATATTCTTGTAGGTATATCTGAGCAGGCGTGATGCATCAAAGCTATGATTATCAATGTAGCATTGTTTACACCAGTGTTAGGTCTGAGTATGTATCGTCTGGCCATGTGCCACTTTGCTGAAGTGTAGAGTGTTGCCAGCATGTGTTAGTGAGTGGACAGTACATGTGTGATGTGTGCAGTACAGATTAACAGGTGTACATCTGTGAACATGGTTGGTGCACACTGTCTGCATGTACGTGCACAGTGGACACATGGGACGTGTGACATACCCTGTTTTACACATTGTTAACATCTCATAGTATCTCTTGATGGCCAGTATGCATTCTACTACAGATATGTACTAACATGGGTGCACATGTGTATATGACATGGGTTAACACTATGTTGTGGGTGATACTGTTAATATCTGTCAATGTTTTGCGTTCTGGTAGTATACACAACCTCAACAGCATGACTATAACCAACCATTAGATGATGTCCTGACAACTGACACACAGTTGTAGGGAACTCAGTAACAGTGGGATCCTTCCAGTACTATACTATAACAGTAACCAGTGGTATTGACTGCCACCCGTTCCTGGGACCACATCTGTTTGGCATATAGGCCTTTTAGATACATGCAAACACACTAGGGATATGTCCATCCACATCTGGAAATGCATGCATTGGCCTACAATGCATTCTCTGGATGGGACACATATCCTACACAAGGGTATCATACAGACAGATACCTGTTGTCCGACACATGCTGTATTGCACTAGGCCGACTATGGCATAGTCATCCACATTTACTATACATACTATCCCGACAGTACCACATAGGTGGTAGCCCCCAACATGTATGGTGGGTACCAATGTGTACCTACAGCCACATGTTATGTCATCTGTCCCTTGGTATCCACATATCCAGAGGTATTGTGCAGTCTCTCGGTGTATCACATAAGACATTAGGGGCCTGAATGCATATCCACAAGGCTATTGAACACCTATAATGACTGTCCATTATTGCCAGTCATTGTTGTGTATGAACATGTCTGACATATACCCCAGGCATGTACCCTCACTCACACTACTCTATAGTAACTGTCATGGGTGTATGTGGCACAGATGACCTTGGCCACAGATCACTATAGTGGCCGGCCTTGTCACATACATACATACATATGTGACCTACGATCTGAGAAGCAGTGGCACAATCTGTCAAAGGAAACAAATGTATTCATGTAGTATGCAGGCTTCACACCTATGTACTAATTGAGGTCACATGGACATATATTTATTTGCCACACAGATACCTGATGTGTGCAATGCACATACTGTTTTAATCCTGATATGTCATAGCATAGTAAAAGCAAAACCCACACCGCATTGACCAATAGTGTCACACGCACACACACTCAGCAATTGCAGGTTTCAAACCCCTACCTAGCTATGTTATGATACTAGAGAGATACGCATTAACACGGCGCGCTATATGCTTTACTGGTTGATTTGTTTTCTCCTGCTATATTTGTAGGATACTGACATCATCAGACTTTCCAAAGAGGAATGTACCTCTTTTAATGTGTTTTCCCAGTCTCCGAAAAGGGCACTCCTGTCCTAGGAAATCTCACACATACACACACCCTCACACCCAAACACACACTGTCAGCATTTGCAGGATTCAAACCCCTATCTAACTATGTTATGACACTAGAGAGATAAGCATTAACACGATGCGCTATATGCCTTACAGGATGTTTTGTTTCCTCCTGCTATATTTGTAGGATACTGACATCATCAGACTTTCGAAAGAGGACTGTACCTCTTTTAATGTGTTTTCCCAGTCTCCAAAAAGGGCACTCCTCTCAAAGGAAATTACACACATACACCCCCCCCATACACACAAACACACACACACACACACACACACACACACACACACACACACACACACACACACACACACAGTCAGCAATTGCAGGATTCAAACCCCTACCTAACTATGTTATGATACTAGGGGGATACGCATTAACACGGCGCAAACCCATACCTAACTATGTTATGATACTAGAGAGATACTCATTAACACAGAGCGCTATATGATTTACTGGGTGGTTTCTTTTCCCCTGCTATATTTGTAGGATGCTGACATCATCAGACTGGACATGGTAATGTGTGTACACTTTGTTTTATGCAATCCCAAGAATGAGCCATGTGGGTCGGCAGGTGTCAACAGCTTGAACAGGACCACATAATTCTTAGTTTGTGTTATCTATCTGTGGACAAATTGACATTCTTTCATATGTCAACACATATTTATGCACAGATTGTTGGTTTTGTAGATACGACATGTATCTGGGATGTTGATAAAGGGCTATTCAAAGTCTATGTGAGAAATGTGTAGCTCCGTTAAGTGATGTGTGTCCTGGGTGGCTGCCTTGCAAACAGTCTAGCATGTTTGGGAACCATGATCTGCACATGAACATACCACAGTTGGTAGGGTTGTGTGTTTGTCAGCTTCCAATAGCTCTGTTTATGACTTCACCCATGATGGACTCCATGGCCTTGCAAATCAGACTTCATAGGTTTACTGGACTATACTTTCCATGGTGTGTTGTGCACCAACACTTGTGGGGAGAGCCATATGTTGCTGTAACACATTCAACAGTTCCAGGTCCTGTGCAGAGGGTGAGACTCAACAGACTGTTCAGGTGCAGGGTCTGTTTGTTCTGTAGTTCATTCATGACACATATAGGGAAACAATGTAATCCAATTGCTGCCATGCTTTCGGCTTTGGGGGGAACTGTACACCCATTCTACATGTGATATCTCCAGGTATGATGATAGTGGCTTTCGGCAGTGGGAGGTAGGTATGTACATATGGGCCTGTCTGACAGGATGTCGGCATTGTCATTCAGGTACAGTTGGCCCTGACTCAGGACATATATAAGTGTACATTGCTATTTATGACATAGCTGAAGGAGGTGTCATGATTCCGTCTGGACTCCTTCGCAGCTACTCTTTACAAAACACAGACAAACCTGAGCACTAATCCCTGTTATACTCTTTTACACACTTAACACACTACTGATCCTTTGTGATCAGTCTACAGAGTATGTCATCATAATATCCTGGCATGTCCAGGGATCGGTTTCGTGTGTACTCTCCAGTCCAGCTGGTGAATATTGTGATTTTGACACAATGTCACAACTGCCTCATGTACACAGACAACCCTCTCCTCCTCCCAACAAACTCAGATATATGTGAGAGATGCAACTATATAGACATACAGGAGGGAAGCTGAGCTCTCTCGACCCATGAGTGGCACAGTCTATCAGGTAGTGAAGGTAACCACACACACCACATATCAGTCCCACATAAACCTATAGTGAGAGCAATCAAACCACATTATCACACATAAACATACTCAGAGGCTCTAAATGAACTCTGACTAAGCAGCAGAGACCTCCAAAGCAGACACACAAACAACTGCTACCCCACTACAATACCCACATATCACATAGTTCACAATGTCAGTGTGCCAGACAGTCACTGCCCTTTGGGCTAAGCAACACACCTAATACACTTGTAATAGGTGACACTTATTGTCAGACACACTGATATCCCACTCACCAGGCCGAACAAGGGGATGGTCACTTGAGCTGTCTGTCGGGTGCCAGGATTCACCACATAACACATGCACTCAGGTCAATCCACAGCTAGTACAGAAATGGCTCCATCATTGTCCATGCTGGTGCATAAAACCTCAGACATTCCTCCCTGGACCACATGAACATGATACATAGAGGAACTCTCTCTGATCATGTAGGCCAGGCCAGTATGACCCTGGCCTTGTGTAGCATCTTACACTCACCAAGTATGATGTCACAGTATACAGACAAACTTATCATGTTTAACAGTTGGCTAACATATTGGTGTCATTCAAAGGGGATCCAGTGTCTGTCAGCCTGGGGTGACATGCTCGACATGCCACGTAGCTTCACTATGGACAGCTTACACCTGTCACCCTTGGACTTTTGAATACTGGCTAAAGCTCTTGCTACCACCATAGTGCCTTTTTTAAGCAGGGCTCAAAAGACAAACCCACCTCCATAGACATTACAGAGTAAATGAAACTAAGGGTAATGCTGCTCAACACCAGATGTGTTACCCTCAAATTTTGCCCACTCAGGACTCTCCTCAGTATGGAGAATAGCGATATCTGTGCACTAACAGATGCCTGGTTCAGGCTCACAAATGCACACCAGCACTACCAGATTATGTTTCTTACCATGCTTTCTGATCACAAGACTCGGAACGGACAACACAAAACGGGGATAATCCATATACATCACAGATACACACACCTCTGGGTTAGTAGCACTGCATGAAGTATCACAGACCATACATATGCAACTAACATTGTGCAAAACTGCCTTTCAGTCTGTTGCCTGCTACAGACCACCCTCCAGAGCTCAGGAACCACACTCGGCTTTCCTGGGAACAATGGAGAATATGAAGGTCTCCCCAAACACCATTATATTGGGTGACTTCAAATACCCAAACATTGACTGGGGATGCTACTCAAGCCCCAACACCCTCGCCCAACAGTCGCTACTATTTGTAAACTCATATGCTATGGCACAACCGGTCACCACACCCACAAGAGTTGAAAACATATTGGACCTGATCATCACCAACATGGGGACTCTATGTTCCACACCAGTGATATACCCCTCATTGGTAAGGTCAGAACATACATTTATCTCACTGGACATCCATATCCCGTCCCCACACCCATCCTGGGTAATCTTGGTGAACTTCTCATAAGCAAACGTCTCACTTCACCAAAGCAAGGTGGTATCCTTCAGAGACACTGGGACAGTGGTAAATATAGCTCAGACTGCTGAATGCTTTACATACACATTCTATGGACACCTAGTGGACTGCATGGATTGTGTTATCCCAAATAACAACAAGACTCACTCCTCCAATGGCAGGGGACCTGTCTGGTAGACCCCGGCCATTAATAAGCTATGCAACATAAGGAGGAAGCTACTACATGATAGAGCACAATCCCAGACAGGGAAGACATCTGTGATCTGTACTAGCAGACAGCTACGATCACTCATGAATTTATCTAAGGCCCGCTTCTAATGGACAATTGCACCAGACACGTAGGACAATCACAAGGCCTTCTTCGGTTATGTCAGGAACCTGGGTGGACACTCACTGATATGCTGTGAGTTGCTGCATACTGACTAAACATACCCTGAACCCACTGACATTGCCAACATCCTGGCAAACAGGTTCAGTGCAGATGTCTCCCCCCCATCCCCCCTAAAGAGCAACTATCCATCCCAACAGAGTGTAACCTCCCTGACATCACAAATTAACAGGTGAGTGCTGCCCTCCCCAAAGTGGACAACACAGCATCAGTGGGACCAGATGGTGTCCCAGCCTGCATCTTACACGAACTTCATGACAGCAGTAACCCTCACACTAAGTCACTGTTCAATATTGGAGTTACTACAGGATATGTACCCAAGGAATGGCGTACAGTGACAGTGGTCCCACTCCACAGAGTTGGTGCCACAATGGACCACAGACAATATCGTCCTATAAGCCTAACTAGCCTGTTCTGCAAAGCTATGGAGCGTATTGTCATGGGACTCATGCACATAGACATCGGGAACCTACAGACACTGTGTCCTACACATTTCAGCGTTGTTGTGGGCAGATCTTGCCTCTTGAATCTGTTTGTATTCTTTAAACGGTTGCCAGGTCCATCAACGTAGGGACGGTTGTCCACACAGCCTACCTGGACCTTGCAAAACCCTTCAACACAATACCCCACTTGGCCATTATGCATAGGCTCACCAGCGTAGGTATGGACACATATCTCACACGATGGATTGCTACCTGGATCAGGGATAGCACCCACATGGTCAGCATTGCAGGTGCCATGTCTGACTATACACCAGTTACACGTGGCATCCCACAAGGCTCATCCTGAGACCTCTCTTGTTCAGTATATATTTGTCTGACGTACAGGCTAACACAGGAGGAATATGGCTGACCATGTTCGCAGATGACTGCATACTGGGTGCCATAAACAACTCTCCAGCTGGCACATGCATACTCAAACAGGGTCTCACAGAGATGGATGACTAGTGCCTGAGCCATGGCCTACAGCTAAATGCCATTAGTTTGGGAATAACAACATACCCACACATTACCACATAGGTAGTAATCCATTAAATATGGTAGGACTTGTTAGGGGTTTGGGGACATGACTTGTTCGTACTGTCACCTTTGAAAATCATGTTGCCAAAGTGGTTAGACAAACCTTCTATATAGCCCAGCTTATCCCATATGGCTTCACATCTAGATCGAGTGAGGTCATTGCGCCCCTATACTCATCACGACCATGCTTGGTTACAATGCCACATTTGGGATGTACCTTACCTGACACCTGCAGCAACTGTAATGGCAAGAAAAGTTCCTCACCAAGCAGATCTAGGGACTCACATGGATGCCCTGCAAAGTTTGGATACAGAAACTCTAGCTCTACTCAGTCGCTTACCGCCTACTCGGATCTGATGTGTGCCTGTTGTTTACGGAAATACCCAACCCAGAATTACTGGACATGCTCCACCTCACGATATCTGACTCCCTTGGAGCTACACACTCCAGGGACATATACCTCAGCACAGATGTTAATAGGACATGCTGTAGGGCCAGATTCTTATCCCAGAGGCTCCACTCACTCCGGATTGTAATGCCGGTTTCGCATAGGCAGAGCCACCCACTGACCACCTACAGGAGATATCTTGACAACTGGATGGGTGATCGTATGTTTACCCCTGGGATATCTTCTGGGTCCCTGCTAGACAGAGGCACATTAGACTAAATGTACATGGGCTATCTTGTGTGACCTACTATTCACAGGCACAGTGTAGTAATCTGACAGGGTTGCGAAAGCCAAACACACTCTGGCTAGGCTTGTACATGCCCTAGGTCAGATAGCCTAGTATCGACCTCTGAACCTATGATAATGTTCGGGATGCACAGTGTTTATTGCTGATACTGTTTGCAGGTTTTTATCATCTTTGCTTTTCCAGTTTCTATGAACAACTTAGGTATCTGTAGAACATATTTGATTATGACAGGGTTCCACTATATTATATATGTGTATGTTGTCATATAACTGTGTGCACAGGGCAGATTGCTGGATAGTGAGAGGTTCTTGGGTTAACACATGCAACTGCCAGATATGTGTGGCCCACTGCTGTACTCAGACATGGCCTAAGTATGAGAGCATTCCCAGTTCAGGCTTTCCGTGTTTTATTGCCTGACATTTGTCTCATTTATTCAAGTGTGTGAGCATGCCCAGTGTGACCTTTCAGTATGTTGCTGTCTGAGGTCCACTACATTTGTTGATGTGTGTGAACATGACCAATATTAACGTTTATACTGTGTGTGTTGGAAGTCAGGTTCTATTCTTACTGCAGGACTCACCTTTGTGTCATAACTCGACAGGGATTATGCTGTGCCTGCATGTTTCCATGAGATACTTTGCATAGACCTATCAACATTTCTTCATACAGGCTGACCACTGCAATACTGTCATGGTTTAGTGGTTCAGTATTATGACTATAGTGCACAGTATCCTGGGTTCAAGGCCCATCACTGCTTTATATTTTCATACTGAGCAGACCAGACTGCTTAACGGTCAGTAGAGCAAATATAAGCATGTTGGCTTTTGTTCAGCTATGCCCTACTTAGACCAGGCTTGTCCGGCACTGCTCAGTATTAACCAACATTGCTGTACGTT
This sequence comes from Protopterus annectens, assembly GCF_019279795.1. Classification (NCBI taxonomy): domain Eukaryota; kingdom Metazoa; phylum Chordata; order Ceratodontiformes; family Protopteridae; genus Protopterus; species Protopterus annectens. The sequence goes on from NC_056726.1 coordinate 225,896,287, forward strand.
GCCCAATATTACTCAGCATTGACCACAGTTGTGCTAGTTGGTGTGTGAAATTTTGTTTACATATACTACATGGTGGCAAATGCTGTTTAGCACTGCTTTATATTGCTTAACACATGGCAATCATGCCTCAGGTGGTGCTGCAGGGCTGCCTATGTTGGATGCACATACTACACTCCATATACATGTTTGAAAGCAGATAGTGTCAACTTAGGCATCCCTTTTACTATATGTGTGAGTCAGAGACAGGTATCATTTCCAGAGTTCCTACTGAGCCAGTGTATGTGCTATGCATTGCCTCTTTGCCAAGGCCAAAGAATACTGGGCACGCCTCCTTCTGCCTACTGGGGCAGGCTCAGGTTGTTCCTCCTCTGAGTCACGCTCTGCCTGTGATGGCCTTGGCAATGGTGGGGGACTGTTTGGTCCAGGCCTATGCTGGTCCTGCTGCAGCTGTTTTCACAGGATCATATTATGTAGCATAGCACATACCATGACAATTTGGGTACATGTAGTTGGTGAGTACTGCAAGGCTCCACCAGATGTGTCCAGGCACTAGAACCATGACTTGAGCAGCTCAAACACACACTCGATTACATTTCGTGTTTGTGCGTGTGCCTCATTATGGCATTCCTGTTCAGGTGTGTGTGCATTTCTGATGGGTGTCATCAGCCATGGCTCCAGTGCATAGCCAGCATCCCCCACTAGGTGACCATGTGGGATGTTCCCATTGGCAAATGTCTGGTACAGCTGCATCAGATGCCAGATATGGGAATCATGGTAGCTTCCAGGACAGCCGGCACACACATTCAGTATTATGCCCTGGGCATCACACATGACCTGGCAGTTGACGGAGGGGAAGCCCTTGTAGTTGAAGTAGACCCTACCCCGCTTACCGGCTGGTGCTTTGATGCATATGTGCCTGCAGTCTATTGCACCCACTACCTCAGGGTATTCCGCTATTTGCTGGAAGAGATGCATATTGCTGACCAATACCTCACGGGAATTGGGGAAATATACATGATCACCAACATGTGCTGTCATGGCATCCAGGAACTTGTGCAGTACCCTGGATGCTGATGCCTGTGATATCCCCATCATATCACCAGTTGGTCTCTGGAAGGTACCTGTTGCTAATATTCTTAGGCCAACACATACTTTGGTTTCCACTGGGATGGGTTCCCCTCTGTTGGTTCTGTGTGTGAGGTGTGGCCTGCACAGCTCAACAATTTGCTGCAAGAGGTCTCTGTCCACTCTATAATGCTCCACTATCTCCAGCTCATGTAGACCCTGCTAGGTTACCCTGGGCTTGTACACTCTTCTCCGTCTCCTCACTGTGGATTGTCCAGCAGCATTTGCATTGTCACCACCCTCAGCATGTTGCATATGATGCCTTATAACAGCAATGGCAGCCCCTAACATTTCTTTGTCTCAGTAAAGCTTTTTCAGTTTTCACTTCTATTAGCTTACTGCAGTGTTGCAGTGTCTCTTGAGAGAAACATAATGGACTGTTGTTTGCATTGTTTTAAGTGCTGGGCTGGTGTTCTGCCTGTGTAATTGCCTGATTCTGATTGTTTTCTCCTGCTAGCTCTGCTAGTACTCCCTGGTTGCTTCCTACTATTTGTTGTGCTTCCTTTTTCCTTTCTGTTTCCTCGGGGGGCAGTGCCACGCACACAAGCGCAAACATGCACACACCAGCTCACACATGTGCACACATGCTTACACGGACTAAAACTTGCTTATTCTTGTTAAACCATGCGTACACCGGCGCAAACATGCTTACAATTCCTTAAACAGCCTTATACATGCTTACTCCGGTTTAAACACGTGCGCTCACGCTTACATGTGTGCACACTGTCTTACTTGGGTTTACAGGCACGCATACCCGCTCAGCAAGAAACTTTAATGTTATCCATGGCATACATCTTCAATTTTTTGCCTTTACCTAGCTTACCTGTTGACACACCTCTTTCAATGATGTGTAAATGACAGCTGACACATGCCACTCTGCTCCAATGAGCTTCACTTCCTTCATACATACCCCCCTCGTGATGTCACCTATCTTCTACTCTGTTACTCCCCTTATCCTACTCCTACACTCCACTGACTGTGCTCATTTGCTATGTAAACTTGCAATCCACTATCCTAACCCTCATTTACATAGGATTGCCTACTAATGCTTGGTTACATCTCTTAGACTGAGCTTCCCCCCTTAGCAACCTCTACTCGGTGGCCATGTTGTCTTCAGCCTGCCATTCACTTGCATTGAAAATTCATATTAGCATTAAATCCACATTTGTGGATCTTCATTATTGATTTTCTGGTTTTTAGAGCACAGCGCGTTTGCACGGCGCAGCGCTATGCTTAAACCCCGGAGATCGGGATGAAAAAAAAAAGTTATTTTATTTTTATTTTGCATCACTTAACGTTGCCAATGGCCGTATTTTTGGCCATCGGTATGCTTACTCATGTGAATGCATCCTTTTTTTGGAGCAGTCACGGCTCCGTTTTGCTATTTGCAGAACCGTACTCAGTTGTCAACTGAGTACATTTCTGCAAATAACACTACTCCTACTCGGACAGGTTCGGGTTTCCTGGATCACAAATTTACCTTATTTGCATAGCTTTTGCCTGCAATTGAGGTAATTTGCATATCCAAGCCCTGTCCGTGTAGGACTCATTTAAGGAGCTCTGTTGCACACCCCTACCGGCTGTTTCTGGATCGCTCGACGGACATGTTGGCTGCATGGAGTCTTACTCTACTCTTAGACTCTGTGCAAGCCTTCGTGAATCCGGCCCATATATGTTGAATACTTATATATTAAGAGAAACAGCATATCTAGGTGGGAAAATATATGATTCCCAATCAAATAGGAAAAAAAAGAAATATTAGAGATTTGTTTAGTCTCATTTATGGCTCAGGGCTGAACACAGTGAGAAAAGGAATAATTTATTATAGAAAAATGAGAAGGTGGTTTGAACTACAAAAAAAAAATCCAGTGGTGTATTCAGCATGTATGCACTTATTTTCAGTAAAGAGAAAGGTAAAAGAAAGAAAATAAATAAATGGTTGTGGTTGGTAAGATGTTATATGTAAAGCATACAAATGTATGGGAAGAAAAACAAGAGAAAAGAAAGAGAAACTGACAGGATATAAAAAAGGAATATGAGAATAAAATTAATTGTGGTAGTTTAAAGTTAGTGATGTTAAAGGGAAAAAATGAGATAATATGATTTTGGATATTTTTTTGTGTGTTTACCCATGGAAGAAATTAAAAGAAGATGAAAATTGCAATAAAATACAACTGCAAAATGTATGGACAATTTTATGAAGCAGAGGATTTTGATGGAAAATTGTATTAGTTAATTTACCAGTGAAAGGGAATATGAAATGTAAGGTAATGCAGGAAAGAAAATACATTGACTGTAATGAAGAAAAAATGACAAAACATTGGTGGAAATTCATAAATTTACTCCGAGGTGTTCACAATGTGTTCTCCACATGGTAACCCTTCAGAATTCAGGGACAGTCCTAACATGTTACTTTTGTATGAAGCAGTGCAATACCTTCTTGGTCTGTCTCTGTGGCTGTGACAGTAATCATCCATGAATTATTTCTAAAGGGGAAAAGGAAACATCATGGATATTCTGACATCAGGGATAAGTATAGGGTATGTGGTATATGTGTGTGTGTGTGTGTGTAGGGGGTTGGAAAGCAACTGAGGGGAGGTGGGTTTGCTTACAAAATGTGCCTGCCACTGGAATTGCTGATTTGTACTTCAAAGTAGTTTGTGATTCCTAGACATGAAGTTAATGCATGTCAATGAGTCACAAAATACCACATTGTGATAATAGTTCCTTTCTACCACGTGGTGTACAGCCCACACTGGTGATCTTAATGCATCAGTGGGATGCTTTTGCTTTCTAAATAGAATAAAAATGCAAAAAGTTTAAAATAAATGTAGATGGATGGAGTTAAATGAATACAAATATGATATCATATAGGAAGCAACATAAAGTAATGAATTGTGATTTATACATCAGATAAAGTACTGCCTATGGCAATATAGCTGATGTGAAAAAGAATATGTTATTATTTATTATATAACAAGATAAAAGTAGATGATCTGGGTACTGAAATAAGAAGATGGTTATAAAAGAGAAAAGAATTAAATAAATCTAATTGTTTAGATAATTACTTTTGTGTCAACAACTTCTAAATTTTATTTATTTATTTTATTTTATTTTACATTTGTTGACCGGGCTAGTCTAACTGGATATATGTCCATTTTCAGTAGAGGCCCGGGGAGAAAAGCTCCACTACAACATTATTATAAAATTGTAACCAAAACATACTACAAAGGAGTAACATATTTTAAAAATTAAATTTGATATAGTGACTAGTAAAAAAATGAAATATTCATTGCATAAGAGAATATAAAATGACATGTTTATAACAGGATTTACATGTGTAAAGGTAATATTAGAAAGTTAAAATACAATTTAATATAAAAAGATAAAGACAGGGTGAATTTTTTTTTATCTTCTTCCAGGGATGCATGCAATTATATGTGAAAATGGTGGAATGAGGAGGAGAAAAAGAAAAAAAAATTAGACAGGATTAGTACAGGGGCAAAGCCATTGTAAAGATAGGTGGATTTTTAGTTGCTTTGTGAAAAGTGGTGTGGATTCCAGGGATGTTAGTTTGGTAGGAAGCTTGTTCCAAGAATTTCCAATGCTATTATTGAAAAGACAGTTTCCAGATTTGTTGTTAGATTTAAGGGTGGCTAGTAGTGACTTATTGGCTGAGCATAGGGTTGTTAGGTTTTTATAAGAGCTAATAAGGGTAGAGAGTATGGGTGTATTTGTAGGATGATACAGGATCTTGTGGGTAATAGTTAGTTGTTGGAGAAGAATTTGGTTTTGCAGTTCCAGCCATCCTAATTTTTTCAGATTTTGGCAATGGTGAGTATGGAATGGGGAACCAGTTGCAAATCTGGCAATGTTATTATAGGAGGTGGCCAGTTTGTTTAGCTTATTTTTGGATAGGTTAGTGTAGATAGGTGAGGCATATAGAAGAGTGGAAATTAGGTGAGTTTGGGCGATAGTAGTCCTGGCAGAGGGAGTAAGGAAGGTTTTTAGTCTATAAAGTGAACCAAGTTTTCTATTAAGTGATTTGATAGTTAAGTTTATGTGTGGGTCAAAACTAAGATTATTATCAATTGTTACACCTAAAAGCTTGGTTGTGGTATCAGGTACTATTACAGTGCCATTATTTGATGTTACTGAGAAGTAGATAGGGGGAGACTTTTGAGTAGGGTTAAAAAGTTGGTTTGGTTTTCTTAGGGTTTAGGAGCAGACAGCGTTTGGAGAACCAGTCTTCTGCTAAGTTGAATACTTTTTGCATGCTAGACTGTAGTTCAGCCTGAGAGGCTGCAGTACAGATTAATGTAGAGTTGTCGGCGTATTGTATACAGGTGGTTTGAGGGAGAGATGAATTCAGATTATTGATAAATATAGAAAAAAGGAGGGGTCCAAGAATAGAACCTTGTGGGACTCCTAGGGAGATAGGGAGGTGAGTTGATAAGTTATTGTTCCAGAGTACTGCTTGTTGTCTGTTTTCTAGATATGACTTAAAACATTTGATGGTTAAAGTGTCTCCTAAAAGTAATTTAAGGGTGTCTAACATTAGGATATGATTCACCATATCGAAGGCTTTGGAGAGGTCTAAAAATAGAGCTGAGGAGAGCAAGTTATTATTGCGATTCTTATTAATACTGTCTATAAAGGATAGTAGTGCGGTAGTGGTACTATGAAATGGTCTAAAGCCATGTTGGCAATCAGCTAAGAGATTATTTAGTAGGAGATGATCAAAGAGTTGCCGATGAATGCATCTTTCCATGATTTTAGCTAATGGAGATAGTAGTGCTATGGGACGAAAATTGGAGAGTTTAGTTGAGTTGCCTCCTTTGTGTAATGGAATAATATGTGAAACTTTCCAGAGTGATGGGATAGAACCTTCTGCAATTGTTCTATTTATTAAGATGGAGATTGGGTAAGCAAGTACACCAGCTGCCATTTGTAGAAATTCAGCTGGGAGGAGGTCAGCAGAAGGAGTGCAAGGTTTTAGTGTGTGAAGTAGTGCATGGATGAGAGTTGTTGGAACAGGCTGCAGTTTTAAGGCTGGAGGTAAGTTGGTTAGAGAGCATGTCTTAGGGATGCTAGTGGAAGATAAGGTATTTTCTAAGGTTTGAGCTGTTTCAGAGAAAAAATTGTTAAAAGTATTGGCTATTTGACTAGGAGTTTTATCTTGGAGTATTGATTTCTTTGTAGTATTTCTGAGCTGTCTAAAGGTTTCCTGATCAGTTGGGTTTTTGGTATATCTCCATCTGGACCAAATTCTATTTCTCTGTATCATTTTTTGTCTAGTTTCTTTTGTTAGCCAAGGTGCTGGTTTGTTCCTAGTTCTAACTGTACAAGAGGGGGCATGGTGTTCTAAGATTTGAAGGAAGTTTGAATTAAAATAAGAGACAGCTTCGTCAAGAGGTAGGTATTTTAGGGGTGACCAATTGCATGCTTTAAGTTCAGCTTGGAAACTAGCAGGTTTGAAGTTTTTTTTGTTGTAGGTAGTTCTGAAGGTTGCTTGGTTGGATATAATGTTTTTTCTTCCTGATTAGGTAGGTAAGGGAGTGATCATTAATATCATCTGGGAGTATACCTGTTTTATAAGAGAGGGGGTTGTTATTTACCAGTATCCAGTCTAAGGTGGCTTGCTTATTGCTGGGTTTATGAGTTCTGGTAGGGGAGGTGATAATTTGATTAAAACCATAAAGGTTAATGTGGGTAGTTGGATTGCCAGAGGTACAACAGTTCCAGTCTATATTGAAGTCTCCAAGGAGTATAGTTTCTTGTGGTAAGGAAATTGATAGCCCATCATTCTAAATATGGAATCTTATCATTATCATAAATAATTCTAAATATGGAAGTAAAGAAACTGAGAGAATAAATAAATGGTTTACAGATTAGTAATGGCAGACATTAGAGTTTTAAAGTTCTTATTGCTCAGAAAATACATGTCTGGGTCAATGCAATATCTATTATACATATAAAAATATTACAGTTGCCTGCCTCTTGCCTGTTCCAGATTTTTCAGGACACCTCTGACTTTCCCTCACAGTTTTGCCCTTTCCCTTATTACATTCTTAACAGTCATCGTTGGTATAGTACCTGATGGGTTTTAATCTCACACCAGGTATATTGAGAGCCAGCACTGCAATGCAGCATGTGAGGGGAGGGGGAGTCAGGTGCTGCACTCCTGAGCATGCTGTTCTTTGGACAAGAAGTTAAAACTAAGCTCCATCTACTTGAATTGGTGATAGCTTGGCTGGATGTAAAAGATCCCATGGCATCTCTCAAAAAGAATAGATGTCCTTTATTTATAGATTCATAGGTTCATAGGCAGGTACTAGGCTATCGGCCCTAGGGTCCATACAAGCCTAGCCCAAAAATGTACCCTGGCTTTCGCCACCCAAGAAAATTATTTTCCTGTGCCCCTGTCAAGCAGAGCCACAGAAGTGATCCCCAGGGTGAATTTCCCATTTCCCATCCAATCATCAAGATTTTTCTTGAAGAGTGCTAATGAGGAGCTCTGTTTGACATAGATAGGTAGTCTGTTCCAGAGTATGGGAAGTCTCTGGGACAGGAATCTATCCCTCCAGCATGTTCTGTTTATTGTGGTGACAAGGTTTAGGTCCCTAGAGCGTGTAGCTCGGAGGGATTGGGATTTCTTTAAGTGGAGCATGTCCAACAGCTCTGGGTTTGACATAGCTTTGTATGTTAGGCAGAGATCACCCCTGAGTAAGTAATGTGCGATGGAGTAAAGCTGTAGTTTTTTTGAGACGGTCTGCATAGGGCATCTGTTTGAGGACAGTAATCCTCTTTGTGAGGTATTTCTGTGGTCTTTCCAGTTGTTGTAGATGTCTTGTGAGGTACATACCAAAAGGGGCATTGTACTCTATAATGGGTCTAATGAGTGATGAGTAGAGGGGAAGAATGACCTCTTTTTTTCTGGATGAGAATCCTTTTGTGATGAGATGAGCCATGTAGAAGGATTTCCTGACCACTGTGGTGATGTGATTATCAAAGGAGAGACTACTGTCCACCTGTGTCCCAAGGTCTCTTATCATATTTTCGGCATTAAGTAGACTACCAGCTATGTGGTAGTTCATGGGTACAGATTTTTTACCAAAGGGGATGAAATACACTTTTTGGCATTGAGCTTCAGGCCATGGCTTTGACACCAGGTATCTGTCTCAGTGAGGCCCTTTTGTAGTTTGTCCACATCGTTAGGAGTTTCGGTTATGGCTCCTAGTTTGCAGTCATCTGCAAACTTTGTTAGCCAAAGACCTTCTGTGCTGGCCTGCACTTCAGAGAAGTAGATACCAAACTGGAGAGGACCCAGGACTGAACCCTATGGTACTCCACTTGTCACTGGTCTGATGTCGGATTTGGAATCCGCTACTTTCACAGTTTGGGTTCTGTCCATGAGCCAGTTGGCAACCCATCTTGTGACATAGGGATTTATACCTGGTTTAGTGAGCTTATCTATAATGCCAAAGTGGGGGATGGTGTCAAAAGCCTTGACGAGATCTAGATAAGCTGTGTGAACCATTTTACCCTCATCTATGGCTTTGTTGACTGCTTTAAAGAAGTCAATCAGGTTTAGGAGACATGATCTGCCTTTTACAAATCCAAACTGGGTAGGGTCCAGAGTTTGGAGATTACCAATGTTTTTGTTTATGAGTTCCACGATGATACATTCCATGGCCTTGCAGACCAGGCTCGTCAGGCTAATGGGGCGGTAGTTCCCGGGGTCCGTCATGGCTCCCCCTTTGTGGAGTGGGATAACCATCGCGGTGCGCCATTCAGTGGGTACAAAGCCTGAGGTGAGGCTATCACTGAACATGGCACCTAGGTAGGGTGCCAGTTCATTTTGTAGTTCACGTAGAATGCAGCCTGGGATATTTTCAGGTCCCATGGATGCTGTGTTCTTGGCTTTGGAGAGTGTGTTTTTTACCTGTGCAGCCGTGATTATAGGAACTTTGCATTCTTCCGGTATAGAGATGGGCCCTCTAGGGGGTGAGAGGGGGGTAAAGTTAGCACTGAACCTATCTGCTAGGATGTTGACAATATCAATTGGTTCTGTATATTTAGTGCCATTGTGCTGTAATTCAGAGCAGATCTGAGTGTTCCCATTTAGATTCTTGACATAGTTATAGAATGCTTTGTGGTTGTCTTTAGAATCAGTGGCAATTTTGTTTTCGTAACTAGCTTTGGAGGATTTTATGAGGGATCTCAGCGTCTTACTGAGGTTGACCAGGGAGTTCCTCCAGTCATGGGATTTTACTCTTTTTTGCAACAGTTTCTTTCTTCTGTTGTAGAGTTTGTTTATGGCAGAGGACCACCAGATTGGCTTCCTTTTTTGGAGGATAACATCTTGGTTCTATTAGGGATAGCATGATCCATGCACTTGTGTAAGTGCTTATAAAGTGTATTTGTGTAGGATTCAGCAGTCATACCTCTATTGTCCATCTGCATGCGTGTCATGAAGTTTGCCACTTCTGTCTTAAGAAGTGTGAAGTTGGCTTTGGAGAAGTTTTTTACCATGGTTTCCCTAATTGGGGGTGAGGGTGGGATGTGGATGTCTAGGCTGATTAGCTTGTGGTCGAATCTGACCAACGAGGAATTGACCTCTGGTGTGGAACACCGGTTTCCCATGTTGGTAATGACCAGGTCTAGGATATTGCTGACCCTGGTGGGGGTGTGAATAAGTTGATCCAAGGCGTTGGAATTTATGAATTCTAGAAAACGTTGAGCAAAAGAGTTGGTACATGAGTAGTTTTCCCAGTTAATGGTGGGGTAGTTGAAATCACCCATTATTAGGGTGTTGGGATGTACCCTAATACTTTCCAGTGTATCAAGAAATGAGTGTGAATCCTGGGGCATGGTGGGGGGTCTGTAGCAAGCTACAATTTGGATTGCAGTCTTGCCCAGAGTTAGTTGCACTTGGATAATCTCGGATGCATTATGCTGTGCAACTAGCCTGGAGGTGTGGATATCCTTAATGAATATGGACACGCCTCCGCCTTTAGTGCTTCTTTCTGGGTTAGGTGGCCGAAAGGTGTGGTATGAATTGAAGCCTGGTAATGCAGGGGTGCTCTCTGGAGCTTTGAACCAGGTCTCTGTCACTGCACAGATGTCAATGTTCTCCATTTTAAGGAGTGCCTCGAGTGAGTGCATTTTGAGGTTTAGACTTCTAGCATTACCCTCAGATTTTGCTTGCTTGTACCTGTTATGGTGGTGAATTTGTCATTTGAACCTTGCCTAAAAAAGGCACTATAGGGGTGGCAAGAGCCTTAGCCAGTATCCGGAATCCTAAGGGCGACAGGTGCAGGCCATCTCTGGCAAAGCATTGTGGACTGTCAATCATGTCATCCCAGGCAGACAAATACTGGATCCCTATAGAATGACACCAGAAGCTTAGCCAATTGTTGAAGTCAATCATTTTGTCCTTGTACTGTGGTATCATTCTGGGTGATGGCAGGATGCTACTCAGGGTTAGGGATACAAGATCGGAGAGCTCCTCCATGTCTCTTCATGTAGTCCAGGGAGGTACGTCTCCGGTTATTCACATCAACATGGACAATGACAGTGTCATATTTGTACTTATTGTGGAGTGACCTGAGTGCATGCATTATGTGGCGGATCCTGGCACCTGACAGGCAGCTGACAGTAACTTTCTCCTTGTTTAGTCTAGTGAGTGGAACATCAGTGTGCCTGACTATAGAGTCACCTATGACTAGAGAGTTGGGTACGTTGTTATGCCTTATGGGCTGTGGTTGAGTGGCACACTGAGTTTGTGGGCTATGTGTCATTTGTGTTGTGTTGGGGGGTGGAGTTTGCTTGCGTTTATGCTTTGGAGGTCCCTGATGCTTGCACAGGTTTTTATTGAGAGCCTCCGTGAATGTGAATGTAGGTGTGTGTTTTGTGTTTCTATGTGTGTGTTTTGGTGGTGTAGGTTTTGAGGGACTATGTGATGAATGTGGTGTGGTGCAAGTGTTTACCTTCTCCTCTTGACTGTCTAGTCCAGTCTTGGGTGAAGAGAGCTTTGCTTCCAGTTTGGCTATATAAGTGCATCTCTCACAGGTTGTAGTGTTGGGTGGTAGGAAGAGAGGGTTGTCTGTGTACATGAGGCAATTGCTGCATTGCCCCAAGATGCCCAGATTCATCAGGTAGACAGGAGAAATCAGTGGGAGCTGACCCTTAGACATGCCTGGATAAGTGCTTATTTATTAAGTACTAAAAACTGCTTTCCACTAGACAAGTGAGGAAAGTTGAGTGCTGTAGTAATTTGCAGCTTATGTAGTGCTTACACTGAGTTCTGAACAAGTGCTGAGTTCAAAGAAACAGATTTGAGTGCTGAAACTAGAAAACTGGCTAGTTATAAGAAACAAAAGTAAGCTAGAAGGCTTCCCTCCAACACAGAAGGGCTTGGGGGCGCAGAAGCGTACAAACAGTCTAGACCACTTAACAGGAAAGGCAGGAAACAAGCTTAATGTTTTTTTTGTTCTCTTTCCCAGATGCTCTCTTTGTACACAGTAGGAGTGCCTGAAATCAGAATATGATCTCACTGCAGTCAGTTGAGTGAGCAAATGAGATGGGCCCAGAAGGATTATCCAAACACAAATTTACAAGAGGGGCGGGCAGTTTCAAAGCCACTAAGATTAATACCAAAACAAAAACAGGGAGGGTGAGTGGGAAACCTAACTGAAGAGTAGAGTCAAAACTTCCAGTTCAGTTAATAATCATGCAACACAGTTAAATCAATTTAAATACTGTATTATTTGAAAAAAGTGTAGATAAAAGTACTTAAATTCTCTTATACGTCCAGTTGAATACAGCTAGATGTTAGCCGGCCAAAGCTGAGGTTTTAAGCAGAAAATATTTCAAACTGTACCACTTAAATAGGCAAGGACAGGAAATCAAAGAACGTGGCTACCCCCACACCTGCAATTACTAACAAATAATAAAATTCAAGCAGCACTAAATGAAGAGCAGAGTCAAAACTTCCAGTTCAGTTAATAATCATGCAACACAATTAAATCAATTTAAATACTGTATTATTTGAAAAAAGTGCAGATAAAGGTACTTAAATTCTCTTATATGTCCAGTTGAATACAGCTAGATATTAGCCGGCCAAAGCTGAGGTTTTTAGCAGAAAATATTTCAAACTGTACCACTTAAATAGGCAAGGACAGGAAATCAAAGAATGTGGCTACCCCACACCTGCAATTACTAACAAATAATAAAATTCAAGCAGCACTAACTGAAGAGCAGAGTCAAAACTTCCAGTTCAGTTAATAATCATGCAACATAGTTAAATCAATTTAAATACTGTATTATTTGAAAAAAAGTGCAGATAAAGGTACTTAAATTCTCTTATATGTCCAGTTGAATACAGCTAGATGTTAGCCAGCCAAAGCTGAGGTTTTTAAGCAGAAAATATTTCAAACTGTACCACTTAAATAGGCAAGGACAGGAAATCAAAGAATGTGGCTATCCCCACACCTGCAATTACTAACAAATAATAAAATTCAAGCAGCACTAACTAAAGAGCAGAGTCAAAACTTCCAGTTCAGTTAATAATCGTGCAACACAGTTAAATCAATTTAAATACTGTATTATTTGAAAAAAAGTGCAGATAAAGGCACTTAAATTCTCTTATATGTCCAGTTGAATACAGCTAAATGTTAGCTGGCCAAAGCTGAGGTTTTTAAGCAGAAAATATTTCAAACTGTACCACTTAAATAGGCAAGGACAGGAAATCAAAGAATATATATAAAAATAACTCTTATTTACAACATACTTACATTTTTACAAATATTTGCCAATGTACAAATATGTAGATATGCAAATATATTTACGCATACTCATAATTTTGGGTACAGCGGTAGCGTTGTTACCTCACAGCAAGTGGTTCTCCAGTTTGATTCTTGGCTTACCTTGGGAGTGCCTTTTGTGTGGAGTCTGCATGTCCTCCCTGCAGTTGGGTAGCGTTCGAAAGACATGCATGCATAAATGGGCATGCCTTCATTGAAGGTTGGGCGTCGAGCTGGCACCTCGGCGTTTTGTAAAAAATCTACTGCCAATCATTAGCAAACCAGAGTTCCGCTGTGGCGACCCCTTACCGGGAAAAGGCCGAAAGACAAACAACAACAACTCATAATTTTTATTACAAACATACTAAATTTTCATCCTTATTAGACACCCACTCCTTCTTCCATAACCACCAACAGATTTTACTTAGTAGTGTTGTTAATAACCATTAAATATAATTTAATTTAATCTTTCATACCGTATAAACAATATTACATAAAATAACTTTTTATCTATTCTTTTAACATATTCTTTACTTCTTTTCTCTTCTTATAATATACATATTTAATCATATCTATGTTTATTTTACCCACTTCATGTATACCTTTGAAAAGACTTTTACATCAATTTTGCACAACCTGTTTACTCTTTTCGATTTCAAAAATGCTTGTTCTGTAGTTTTTCTTCTTTTTGACAAATTAAAAATATTGTATCCCTTTTTGTTTTTTATATTGCATATTTCCTTTTACTGGTAATTTTCTCTATTATCAGGTTCCATAAAAATTCTTGACATTCTACTTTCTGATTACAATTTTTGCTTCGTATTTTTATAGCTTTAATTTTTTTATCTGTTACATTTTCCCATGGCTTTACAAAGTAACGTTTTATCATTACATTCTTATACCACAATTTTCTATCTTTTTCTATATCCTCAGTTTTTATTTTCCACATTTTCTTTCTTTGTAAAATTTTATTTTCACATTAATATACTTTTTTCTCAGTTTTACCATACCCCCAAACTTGTCATACTTACATTTACACAATTTTACTAATTGTGTAAATATAAGTATGACAAATTTTGGGGTGTGTAAATACACATTTGTAATATAAGCAATACACATACTATCACATTCATAACTAATGCAAAGGGTGTACAACTTATTGTGCATCCCTGTCTTCACCACTCTTCATATGCACTTCTTGGCTTAACCAGATATTCACAAGTAATTTTACTTTATTATTATTATATGCTGAAGTACATAACTTTCTAACTATCCCACTTATATTATATTCTTCTATTACCATCCATAAGATTATATGTCCAATTGTATCAAATGCCATATTAACCTCTCTTATCATGATTTCTGGTTCTATTCATAATATCATCCACAATCTACAGTTTCTCTATCATTAATAATTATTGACAACCATTCCCCTTTATAGTAAATACACACACACACACACACACACACACACACACATATATATATATATATATATATATATATATATATATATATATTGTCTTCCATGATATTTTCCATTTTAGTTTCATATCTCAATCTCCAGTTTTTTTAATTGTCTTCAATGTTCCTTCCTCCATATGAATTTAAGTATTCCACTACATAATACTTTATGCATAAAACCTTCATTTAACCATTCATCTAAATTCTTTAAAATAAAAAAAAATAATTTTCTTTGGTAATCCCTTAATTTTTTATACATTTCATATCCTATGCCATCTGGTCCTGCTGCCAAATCTATATTTACCTGTCCTAATACTTTATCTAGTTCATACAAAGACATCTCTTTCAAAATCCTTATTTTATTTTTCTGCTAATTTTTTTGTTTTCATGTTCTTTTTTCATTACATTCTTTTTTCTTTAAGCATTTCTATTACATATAGCATTGCACTATTCATAATCTTTTCCTGAGTTTTACTACTTCTTCTTGTAGATTTTTTATTTCTCTGATTGCATTACCATCTTGCTTTAATAATCTTTTTAAATTACTCAATACTGCTTCTCTTTTTCCTTGTAAACATCGTTATACGTTTTTTATATATTTCTTTTTCTACTTTTCTGACATCATACTGACATGGTAAAAACTTTTTTTTTAATATTTTACTTAAATATTATCCACTATTCAGACAATATTTTATAAAATGGTCTCATAGTAATATGGTTTTCCATAACTGTTTTACTGATGACTTCCCTTCTTCAGTTCATGCTTTCTCATATATCCTCTTTATTCTTTTGCCCATTTTTATATATTCCTTACTTATCTTTATTTCTAGCCACATTGCAAGATGATGAGAACATCCTATTCAAACTACCTCCCTTCTCCTCTAGCTAAACCTTCTAATAATAGAAAATAATCTATTTCCATCCTTTATATATGTCTTTTGTAAGTCGATGAATTTTTATCCCAAAGTTTTAACTTACCACATCTTAGAACTTCTAACATTTTTTTATATAATTTCCTTTCTTTTTGCACTTGCCTCTTAAATAAAGTCTCCTGTTATTCTAATATTCATATTTACAACTTCATGATCTAAAATCTAATCAAATAAGCTTGGCCTTTCTTTGCAATTAGTCATAGCATATAATGTTATAATTCTATATACTTGTTCTTTCCATTTTAAATCTATAATAGTGAAGCTCCCATTTTTTGCCAAAGTTATGCCTAATTACTTTTTCTACAGAATACTGCTATTCCAGAACATCTCCCATTTCCCAATTCTAGATCATCTTTCCTCTCCATAGTTTCTTTGATTGCAATCTTGCTTCATTTGTTAAAAGTCTTGTGTCTTATAATGTAATTGCATCTACATCACATGTATTACATCATTCCAAAATTCCTAGTCTTCTTACTATATTCTTAATACTATGCACATTTACAGAAATGGGCCATTCTAAGGTTAGCTAATTTCTCTCTCAAAACTGAGAATCAGACACTGTACCTTGTGTCTGTGAGTCAAACACCTTAACCAATATACAAACACCCAACTGTACATATATATTTTTTCATCCATTTCTTTTCTTTTTTCTTTTGTACATGTCCCTTTACATTTTCTTTTTCTGTCTGTTACCCTTTTACCAAAATATGTTTTTTTCTTTTACTGTCTCCCAATTTATGTCTTCTTTATCAGTTAGTTTAGAGTTTTCTTCTATGAACTCATTATTTCTCATCTGATTTTCTTCTATTTCTACTACATGTAATATTTTTTTTCTTTCTTTTTATTTTTCATTACTCTGAGATTAATTTTTGCAACCCATCCATAAATCCCCACTGTTGTTGCATTTAAACCATTTCAATTCACATTTTTGACATCATGTCACATTTTCCGAAATATAACTTTTTTATTTTTATTACAGTTACTTATCAAATTTTCTTTTCTATAAAAAAAATATTTTGGGTTGTCCCCATTATTTTTCAAAGCCCCTATTCCCCTTCACATTTATCATGTTTGGTACACATATTTTTCTCTATTTTTAACACAATATTACAACTCCAGCTACCATAAATCCATTTACTCATAAAAGTTTGCAAAGGCCAGTACTTATTTATATAAAGTTTTCAAATGTCCTTTCAAAGTCTCTCTTTTTACCTATTTTTTGAAATTGTACATTAATTTTCTTTTTTGTTTCCCTATTAAATGGTTTTATCCCATAAAGATTCCATGGGTTTCAATTTTTTCCATATTCTTTAAGAAAATTTTCCTTTGGAAAAAAGTCTCAAATATACTGTCACAAAATGTCTCTTTGTTAATAAGAATAAATGTTCTCACCTCATGTGCTTTTACACCCAAAGGAAGAAATTTGTCCCATACTTCATATCTGTCTATTTTTTATATTCTTTACTTTGAATCCTTACTACATACTTCAATTTTTTCATTTTTTTCTGCCTTTTTTATTTCTATTCCACTTTTATATTTGTTTACTTTCTCTGCATATTTTTTCTTTTCCATCTCATTACTATTCTTAGCAATTGCCTCTGCTTCCTTCTTTTGTATTATCTCTATAGTGTTCCCCAGGAAACATCTTCTTCATTTTTTGGATCAGTCTGCATCAGCATTTCTTTAAGTAAATCATTCCACAACCATCCCAACTTGAGGGTAGGAATTATACATCCATCGTTTGCTGACTCATCTCCATCAAGCAGATTTCTTTGAAATATCTTCTCAGAATCCTTCACATATTCTCTGATCTTGATATTGGCTTTCTCTTACCGGTCCATTATATTTTCTTTCTCCATCTGCCTTGCTGTTTCTCCAGCCTGCCTTTATACCTAGAATGGAAACAGGAAGTGCTCATACAAAACTGGTCCCACTTGTGACATTGATGAGTAGGGGTCCTTTACTGAACATACTTATTTGCAACAATCTTGCAATATTTACAATATTTACACTACATTCATTATTTATAATATTTTACACACTTCATCTTTCTAGTTGTTATAGATTCTATTGCACCCCCACTCTTTTCTCCATAACTAAAATTTTATTTTTTCCAATATTTTTGCCAAATTCCATCTTTCATTCATCATTATTTCCTTTACCCATGTGTTTTTTGCATCTGTTTTATATTCATATTCCTTAGTCTCATTACCATAATATCCATATTCAACAATACCCATGTTTATGGCTCCTATACTCTTTATATCTTCAAATTAATGTATACCTATAATTTTTTCATACTTTTACAGCTCTTTTACATTTAAAAAATACATGTTTATTTGTTTCAATTTTTTTCAGTAATTACATATTCTATCTTCTTTTCTTTTTTACATCATATCTGCTTTAACTGGCAGTTTTCTTTTTCTCAGTCTACACAAAAAAGTGCTGCTATTCTAATAAGTATTTATATCTTTGCATTCTTGCCTTTACTGCCCCAGATTTTTCTTAATCTAGGTTTTTTCCAAGGATATACATAGTAATGGTTTTCTATAATATTTTATACCACACGTTTTATTTTCTTCAACATTATTTGCATTTGTTTTCCGAAAAATATATTTTCCTGATAAATTTTAAATTATTCACTTATATCTCACTTTTATCTTTTAAATCTCTGTAATGATTTTTACTGTCTTCTGTATTTAGGCATTAATATTTTGTTTAGTCAACTTTCTTTATTGTCCTTCATACATTTCATGACCTTATACAATTTTAAAGAGGCATCATATACAATTGTATTAATCAAACATAAACCTCCTTTTTCTCTATTAACATATAATATGAAACTTAGCCAAAAAAGAAATAATTACACATATAAAAAAAAACTATTTTGCTCAGCAATTACTTACCCAAACAAACAACCCACAGAAATTCTGGAAACCTGTCTCCACAGTCCTTAACCCTGGACCTCCCCATAACCCCTCTCCACTGCCAGGCAAAAATCCAGATGAAATAGCCCATCTTTTCAACACAGATTTGATCTTCTCAATCCACCCTTAAATGCTTTACAAGCTATTTACCAGATATACAGCAAAGTGTTACATGGCAAGGTAGTATATCTGAATTCCTATGCAATGAAACAGGAGTCCCCCAAGGGTCCATTGTACGTCCGCTGCTCTTTAATATTTTCATAAACAAACTATATTCGGCTTCCCATCAAAGCACACTTATCCAGTATACAGATGACTCCACTATCATCACATCCTCTAAAAATATCCAACATCTACAAACTGCAACACAAAATGCCTTTACATCATTCAAAACCTGGTTAACTGAAGCACAACTTCTACTTAATGCAAAGAGAACTAAATGTATGCTATTCTCAACAAAGCCAATCTCACATATCTCTATATACTCAAAAAAAAACAAAAAAAAAACAAAAACAGAAATAGCAACCCATGCTAATTTATTCGGGATTACCACAGTCTGTAAACTCGCCTTCAAACAACACATACTTAGTACAATAAAAAAGCACACTTTAAAGTTGGCAGATTATACAGACTCAGACTTTACATGGATAAACCCAATAAAAAGGTACTTTCCAACAGCCTTTTGCTCTCATCCCTACGTTACTGAGCCCCCATTTTTACCAACCTTCATCAATCTCTTAAAAACAAACTTCAAGCATGCTATTACAAAATTGCAACTGGTTTACCATATTTTTCACATCACTGTCTAGCTCTCAGGGAACTCAACTGGCTAGAGTTCCAACAATATATCAGTTACACCCAATGAACACTAGCTCACAAACAGATCTATAAACCAGATAGCGGCCCTATCTAATACTTTCTCTATTCCTTTCATAACTCTGAACATAATTATAATGTCATCCTTTATGATAACATATTGGATTTTTCAATACCTTCCTGATTAATATGACATACATCTTTCAATTCTTGGTTTATGTGATCTACTATTACATTCATTACTGATATAAACACTGTACTGCTCAAAAGGCATCATTGTCTTATCCCATTTTGTATGATTACATCCTTATTTAATCATCCACTTATTAAAGCATTTGCATTATATTTATTTATAAACTATAACAGACAAGTTTATCTTTTCACTTATATTATACAATCAAAAAAATTCTCATGATTTAAATTCCTGTATAGTATCAAATGATTTCATTATGTCACCTATCATAATTTATACATTGTACTTTCTTTATATTTCATCATCCACTAACCCCTTAATTATCGTTAATAATTGCTGTCAACCCCTGCCTCATATACAACATATCATCTCATCTATGACCTTGTTAATTTCAATCTCCATTCTTTTCTGAATTATCTTCATACAAATCATACCTCTCAACCTCGTAGTACAAGAAACCTGGACAAAGCCCAAAAAATTGGGGGGAACAAAGGCAAAAAATTAGGGACATATTTTAGGTATCCTCTTATATACTTAGAAAGTTGCTAGAGTAACAAGCTGAGTTCCTTTCTCATCCTATTTTGCCTCATTTATTCTTTTTATCCCTTTTTCTGAAGCACTTGAATTCTGAAAGTCAAATGTATATCATTATTCTGTAACTTCATTACACAGATCATCCCAATAATTTGTCAGGAAACCACAATTTTTTTGGGGAGCAGATCAAAAATATTAGCAAAACTCTGGACAGTTGAGAGGTATGATACAGATTTTGTTCATAGGTTCATAGATTAGTACTTGGCTAACTGCCCTCGTGGGACATTTTAAGACTAACCAATTACCCCACTGGTTTCCAATTCTTTATGTCATGCTTATCTATTTTTTTGCGTATAAATTTCAGTACCCCTCTACATACTTCTTTGTACTTGAATCCTTCTTTTAACCATTCACTTAATACCCTTTAAAAACATTTCTTTTGTCCCAAATGTTTATACTTTTAATATTCTGTATCATCAGTTCCTGCTGATTCCATGTTAACTATTCCTAATATTCTATCCAATACTTCCAAACATCTTTCTCTTTCTATGTGTTCATTATTTTATTGTGAACATACTTTTAATTTGCATCCCTCCATTTTGGATGAGTATTTCTCTTGAAACATCTTCTGTCACTATTTCCATTATTTTTTTCTTGTCTTTTTTGCAACACATTTGGTTTATCTTTTACTTCTCTCATTACTGTGTAATCTTCTTTAACAAACTTATTTAAAATATGGAGCTATTGCCTCCTTCTTTCCTTGCATAAAATACTTTTCCTTAGAGAATAGGTGATGTGTAGGTCGCAGCCTGATTGGAGAATGATCATGCAGCAGGGTGTTAACATACAAATAATTTCCACTAAAAATGAGTCTGATGTTTTATGTCAGCATATCAAACTGCATTGGAGCTCAGACTGAAAAATACTAACAGCCACCATTATTTTATGCTCACTAAGCAGCACTTTTGGTGTTTTGGTGAGTTTAAAAAATAAATATAACAGGCAAAAATGTGTGTGTGTGTGTGTGTGTGTGTGTGTGTGTGTGTGTGTGTGTGTGTGTGTGTGTTTCCGTTTGTGTGTGTGAATGTGTGCTTGCATTCATGAAAGCAAGGTGTGTGTCATAGGGAGAGAGAGGGAGATTGAAAAGTAACAGCAACCGAGTACTGACAGCAGCAGCACTGAGGAAGTTTATGCACCTGTCAGATCAAGTTATCTGAATAAAGCATAAAATAAAGGTAGAACAAAGGCTCAAAACAGGAACATATTCTTATTAAAAAAAAATAAATCACAAAGTTGCTTGAATAATTGTACTTGTGTTGGCATGCATGTACTGAGGTGTGTGTGTGTGTGTGTGTGTGTGTGTGTGTGTGTGTGTGTGTGTGTGTGTGTGTGTGTGTGTGTGTGTGTTTGCATGTGTGAAAGAGAGGTGTTGGCCTCAGAACACCCCTGGGTGGGCATTAGTTGCACAATAACACACACCCTGTCAAGCACTATTGCTTGCTTATATAACAAGTACTTGATTTTTGTCTGATTTCATTTGTACAGCTCCTTTTATTTAGAAAAATATTCCCTATTGCTCTTTTCTAAAGAAGAAAATAACTCTCCAGTTTTTTCTTATATTTGTTCTTATTTCCTTTTCTTACATCTAGCTCCCATTGTGCATAACATTTCATTTATTTTTTTCTTTTAAAGCTATTCACCATTCTGACCGACAAAGATAAAATCCGCTCATATCCATATGATCTTTACAACATTCCTTCACTAACTGAGTTCCTTTCTCATCCCATTTTGCCTCATTTATTCTTTTTATCCCTTTTTCTATCTTTATATATCCCTCACATTCTTTTATTTCTATCCAGATAGCCAAATAATTTGAAAATTATCCTTAGGTATTTCTATTCCTTGAGGTAGCAAAAAATAATCTTATTTCAGTTTTGTAACCTTCTCTTTACAAAGTCCATCCATTAAATCTCCTTAGAGAATGGGTGATCTGCAGATTGCACCCTGACTGGAGAATGAACATTCTCCAGCAGGCTGTTAATCTGCAGATAATGCCCGCTGAAAAACGAAGCTGCAGCTTCACAGCAGCATATCAAATGGGCGTGGATTTTGGACTGGAAAAAAATCTAAAATGTCTGCACTTATTTTACACTCACTAAGCAGCACTTTTGCTGTTTAGCTTGTGTAAAATAAAGAAGGAAAAAAATAAAATAAAGCATATGTGTGTGAGAGTGTATGCATATGTGAGAGTAAGAGAGAGAGAGAGATCGATCGAGCAAAACCAAAAAAAAAAAAAAAAATATGTGCGTTTGTGTGTGGGGGTGTATGTTGTGTGTGTGCATGTTTCCCTCTGCATGTATGAGTGAATGCATGCATGAAAGCAGAACAGACTATGTGTTTGCGTGTGTGTGTGTGTCTGTGTGTGTGTGTGTGTGTGTGTGTGTGTGTGTGTGTGTGTGTGTGTGTGTGTGTGTGTGTGTGTGTGTGTGTGTGTGTGTTTGTGTATGTGAGTGAGAGAGAGAGTGTGTGAGATCGACCACTGTCAGTAGCAATAAAGTAGTTTGTATTCCTCTAGAACTTTCAGCTGAAGAAATCTGGATATAGCCTACAATAAAGGGGGAACATAGGATCAAAAATAAGAACATATTGTAATTATTGTTCTTATAAAATTACAAACTTGCTTAAATATATGTCATTATTTAGCAACTTCTATCTCCAATGACTGGCAACAAAACAGAATTTCGTAGCATCATGCCTCAGAACACCGCTAGGTAGGTATTATTTACACAATAACACGCACCCTGTTGGTCATTATTGCTTGCTTAAATATAATTTACCATATTTTATTATGTCTGATACTTTATGTTGCTTCCCTTTCTCTTTCTATTTCTCAAATCACAGTTAAAATCACCAACTGCCATAATTTCCATTTTTATGGCTACTTAATCTAAAATATTCTGGAACAGTGTTTTTCTATCATTTTTACTAACATAAGTGTAAATTGTTATCATCCTGTATACCTGCTCTCTCCACCTTATATCCTATACTGTTATTCTTCTCATCTCTACCAATGTCACATCTTATATATTTACTGCTTTCTTTAATAATATTCCTATTTCTGAACATATATCTTTCTTAGATTCCAGGCAACATTACCTTCCCAGACTTGCTCAGTTTCCAATCTTTTCTTTATAGTCAATCTTTCATATCTGTATCAAGCTTCTCACACTGTTCTAAAATGCCTATCCTTCTCATTAAACTTTTCAAATGACTTACATTTACTGCTACTACTTTACATGTATCTCTTTGAAAGTCACTTATAATAAGTTTAATACAATTTTATTTTATTCTGTCTTATTATACCTTCCACTTTTTTATTTTATATTATTTCCTATACATTTTTATTTCCTTTCTCTTACTATTTTGCTTGTTGACTTCTTTTTACCTTTACTGTATTTGGATAATATTATCCTCATCTCTTATTTCAAAACCTCTTCTTTTTCTGTTTTTTCTTTTACCTCCTTATCTTCATGTCTTTGTTCTCTATTTTTCACATTTTCTCAAATTTTGCTCTCTTGTACCATATCTTGCTGCTTATTACATCCCCCACATTTTCTCCCTTTATTTAGAATCCATCCATAGATTGCCTGTTCTATCACATCTATAGCATTTCAATTGACATTTTATTGCATCATCTAATTTCACCAGCTATATAACATGTTTGTTTATCACAGTCATTAATTAAATGATCTAACTTTCCATAATAAAAACATGCCTTAGGTTCAAACTAATACCTTACAACACCTTTTAACCTTTCATACACCTGGATTCTTTTATACTGTCGCCCTGCTTCTCCAGACTGCTACTTTTCCTGGAGCAGAAGCTAGAAGTGTATGGACCAAAACTGTCCTTCTAATAAATCCAAACACAGTATGGAAAGTCTCCCCAGTGCTCTGGTCAAATTCCCCCATGTAGTATAAATACCACCTTTGGTCTCCCCTGAAAAGAGATCTTTAGCTTAGCACCACAGTCAACAAATGACAAAAACAAAATTAAAATAATATTTTCCTATCATATCACTGATGATTTCAACCAGTCAATAATGCCAGTCATTTAGAGTGTCATAGTTCTTATTGTTCAGAAAGTGAATGTCTATGGCAACACCTGTTGGTCTGTTAACTTTTAAAATAAATTAGAGTTGTTTGGCAGTTAAGTTTTTGCGCTATTAGCAAGCTCTTTCCTATAATCAAAAGTACAGGATTTGATTGTTTCCAACTCCATTTGCCTAATGTGTTACTTTATGCAAGTCCTGTACTCCAGGGCTAAAATAATACATTTAAACTGTGTTACTTTTTGGATATTTGTACCCAATTAGTTTTTACTTGCCCATAAAGTTGAGAGGTATGCTGGTGCATCATAAATACAATTTCTGTCTTTCCAGCAAATTGTTATGGATTGGAGTCACTAAATAATAACAGGAATGTGAGTTGAAGACTTTATAACCTTAAGATAATGATTGTTAATGCAAACCTAGTTATCATGTCAACTCTCTAAGTATATAAGAGAAATATTCAAAATCTGTTCCTGGCTTTTTTTATCTTTGCTTCTGGTTCTTGCTTAGAAGCCTAGAAGACAGAAGGCAATTGTAATTTGTTACACTGTTTGGTTTTGAGAGCAGCAAACTAAGATACTTCTGTGTCATTATTTTTACACCACATGGTTCTGAGATCAGTGACTTGATCTGCATGAGATGCATTCCCGAAGCATTATTTCTGTACTTATTCATTCACTTGCTCTGAAGCAGACATGTGAGATTTATAGTCAAACAAGTGGTTGCAAATTATGAATGTGTGTGAATGTGTTTCTGGGGGAAGGGGGGTGTAGAGGTCATAGTTCTCAACTGTCCCAAATTTTGCCTCACATTTGTTTTCTGATCCTTGTAAAATTTGTAGTTTTCATGTAAGGTATTGTGGACTACAGTCACTAAATAATGTCAACCATGTAACTTTCAAACTTCATATTCTTCAGGAAATGCAAGCTATACAGGAGCTGAATTTGAAAATTGTTCCTGATTTTCACCCTGCTCTCATTCTTGATCAGGAAGTGCATGGGGTACAAGGAATTAAGCTGTCTGGCTCTCTCAGCAGTTAGCTGAAATATATGTCACTGATTATGTACTTTGTATGTTTTCATAGTTTTTTTTAACAGTTATGTGGGTGTGAACCACACTGTGTTGGGCTACAACAGACTTTTTCTGGCACTTTGTGTAGATGAATAATGCTAATTGTCTTAGCCCCTTGTGTAATTCAAATGCAGTGCAATATTAGTCAGCATGGGAGGATATAGTCAACACACCATGTTGCTTTATCAAGAATCATCTGCACCCATCCCGAGTTATCTTTTGAGTGTTAGGTAAAATATTGTCTTAATTCATAATGCATTTTTTGGCAATGCCAATTTTACAACCCTTTCAACTTACAAAATCAGCCCAAGGGAACTAAAAGGCGTTGCTGCTCAATTCAAGGAAACTAAACAAGAAACTGTACTTGTTCCAAGCTCTCTTTACTCTGGAAACATGCAAACATCTCTGCAGGTACTGAGACATGGTTTAAAGCCATGGAGAGTATCCCAGCAGTTTAGAGACACAATGTTTTCCATACATTTAGTGCAGCTACTGCACTGGCAGGGACTAAGGGTGTAAAGATAGTGATGTCACAATCTGAGTCAAAAATAAAAATACCTCAAGGTTGTTCAAAGAGGATGACGCACTTGTGCTTTTCCATGTTCAAATTTCCATAGGTGGAGTCCTATATCATATCCCTGTAATCTGTATACTGCCCTCTATAACCCATGAAATCCATTTTTTCACCTACTGGAGGCACTTAGCATTTATGGTGGAATTTAACTACCCCTCTAAATAAATGGAACCTAGCATGACCCCAACCTTGCAGGCCCAGAGATTATTGGACTTTTTAAACACAAACACCTTAGACTAGTAAGTCCATATGTACAGTAGGTGTGCAAACATGCTGGATATGGTACTGATAAATGTTTTTTTGTTTATTATTTATTTGACATTTGTTGACTGGGATAGTCTGACTGAGCTGATGCTCTTTTACAGCAGAGGCCCAGTGAGAAAAGCTCCACAATTATATACAAAAATAACAATAATACAAATAATAAATATAGCACAATAACTAGAATAATAAACCCATAGATTACAATATACAAATCTTCTGAATCACAGTTTATGGAAAAGCATTGGTTAGTTCAAGATAGGTTTGAATAGGCAATTAAAAACAGTTAGCCTAAGATATTTACAAGATAGTTACATTAAACACATCAGAAGAAGAGTTGCTTGGATAAGTCATTTATACAGGTAGTGTATGGAGCAGAATGAGAGCATTTAGTAAAATGTTTCAATTTAAGGTGTTTTATATACAGTATTAGAAGTATCTGAGGATTTAGATTTCGTAATCAGGAGTGATAAAGTAGGCATAAAAGCAGAGAGGCTGGAGTTAGTGAGTAAGGACAAGGTCAGGGAAGGTTTTTACAGTGGCAAGTCCAAGTGCTAATTAGAAAGCTTTTGAGAACAATTTTGAATTGTTGTAGATGGTTTATATTTCGAATAGCCAGGGGAAGTTTGTGCCAAGAGAGGGAGGGGGGGGGAATAATGTACCTCCTCCAGGGTAGTGTCTTTTCTGGTAAGGTCAACTCATAAATCTGTTACCCTTGAAATAAAAAAAAAAATGAATACTGTGACCTCAGCAAAACCTGTAACATTTATGAAAAATTCTAAGGTAAAGTACCTATTATTAAGCAATTACCAGACAAAACTAAAAGCCCATATAAGCCCAGAGAACACATATGGTTATGCTAGATTGTACTTCAAAACCATGTAAATCAAATTAATTGATGAATAGTGACAGCTGTTTCTACCAGAACCAAGCCTAGAACAACCTCAAAAAAACAAACTGCCTTGGTGGAGCCAAACATAAACAGGTTGCACAACAAAAGGGAAAAAAAGTTATAGCTAAAATTAGGAAGCACCTTGGTCTAAGCAAACAATTAAGTGGACAAATAATGTTTACCAATTTTAAGGTAAAGGTAACAACCTAGACCAAGGACAACTACAAGGCTTCCTTTAACTATGTCTGAAACCTCAAAGGAGGTACACAACAGTGTCAAAATCTGATTGTTACTGGAGCCACTTACATGGCGCCAGAACATGTAACACATCTGCTTGGCAAAAAATTCAGCAGCAACTGTACCCCCTCTAACCTGCAGCCACCACCAACTAATACCATCAAACATAACTCCCCAACTTTCACAAAGAAGCAGATACTAGATGTGCTCTCTAATGGTGAGAACATTGTATTAATGAGCTCTGGATAATATCCCAAGTTGCCTCTTAAAAAGCTTGAAGCAAAACATGTTTTGACCTCTGGAGTTACTATTTAATTAAAGCATCTAAACAGGCTTTGTGCCAAGTGACTGGAGGACCACGATGGCTATCCATCTGCACAAGGGGAGTCCATCAATGGATCCTGGGAACTACAGAGACATAAGTCAGGCTAGTCTCAACTGTAAAGCCATAGAAAGAATTACCATGGATATGATTAAAAATGACATAGGAAACCTTCAGATACTGGGTTCAACCCTATTTGGCTATATCAAGGGCATATCATGAATACTCAACCTGGTAGACTTCTTTGGAAATGTCACCAAGGCAATAGATATGTGCAAAATGGTGCATACTGCCTACCTTGATTTGGCTAAGGTATTTGTTGAAATATCCCACGCAGGCATTGTAAACCACTTTACATAATTAGGTATTAACCCTTACATTATAAGCTTGATAGCCAGCTGGATCTCAGATAGGACCCAAGGAGTTAGGATAGGGAAGACACCTCCAGAAAGATGCCAGTCACTGGAGGAGCCCTTAGCTCTCTGTGCTGGGCTTGGTCCATTTTGTCATTCACTTCTTGACAGTCAAACCCAATGTCACAGGCCTCTGGCTGATCAAGTTTGCAGATGACTACATGCTAGAAGCAGTTGTGGAACTATTATGAACAAATGACTGATGCAAAAGCTGTGCCTTGAAACCCAATGCCAAGAAATGCATAATAGTACATTTTGGGAAGTTGATCACCATGGGATACCTCACTGAAAACACAGCATAAGAGTGGACCCAGTAGTTGTATATTTGGGACTGTATATAGATGATAACTTGGCTTTGGAAGAACACGTGTTAAAGCTAGTAAGGAAATTATTCTATGTAGCTCACCTTATAAGAAAGAATGGGGTATAAGTAATTGTTCCTCCCTATTTAGCCCTTATCAGACCTTTCACTGAATACAATGTCCACTTTGGTATGTACCTAACCAGGCACATATAGCAACTGGAACATCCACAGAAGTTCCTTCCAAACAGAATACAGGGTGTATGCACATCCTGTGCAGATCACTTCAAAGCCCTGTCTTTATTTTCAGTTTTGTACCAACTGCAGGGAGGCAATATATAACTGGCATACAAGGCATCCTTGGATCTCATTCTGATGGATGTTTTGCACATCTGCAAAACCAGTAGCATCAGAATTACTCAATCTAGGGAATTGAACCTTGCTTGTGACATAAATAGGACATACTGAAGGGCTAGGTATGAGTGTCAGAAAATCTTCTTTCTCTGGAACAGGTTTCCCATCAATGTGAAGCACAGTACTTTTTTAACACTATTAATTTGTAACTTTGACAGTGGACGGGAAATCAGAAATTGCCTGCAGGTCCAGGACCAATGTCTCTAATGGGCAGTGGCAGTCTGTAAATCATATTCCAGCTTACATTTAAATCTTAAAATAACATTTAGGGCACAAAAACTTGCAAGAAGCGTTTGGGATGCATGCTTGTTTTTAGGCTAGTATATGGGTTTGAAACCCTCACGGTCATTTTGTCTACTGTCTGACTCTAACCAAGTATCGATATCTTCACCAGACAATACTCCTCTTGTGCTGTTCCTGGAAAGGTATACTTGTATCCAGTGAGTTGTCCCAGGCTGCTAATATATTCATTGCACACTGTGTTTTGTGTCCCTGAACCTTTCACATTGCTACTAATGTTTTGCTATATGTTATTCGAATACAAATTCCGGCACATCTCTTATAGTTTACTGCATCTCATGTAGTTTTTAATGTGAGCATTTTCTGATTTGTTTAATAAATGGTTACCACTGTTTTAGTGTAACATGTGAAGTAAAAGTTTTAAATTAAATCCAAACCTCTTTGATCATTGTAAATGTAAAGAAGAAATTAGCAAGTACATTGACAAGTCTGTAGAGTGTTTTAGGTTAACTTTTGAGATATGGCTGAGTGATATTGGTGTGGATGTTGACCTCTGGTCCATTACCCTGACTAGGATCCAATTTCACTATGGTCTGGCTCTGTCAGTCACACATTCATTGAAATATATAAGCCAAGCTAGAATTGTTTCAGAAAATATATATTTTTGGCGGCCACCTGGAATAAGAACATTCACAGAGAGGCAGTATTGTAGTTGAGCAAAACTTTTACTGGAGATGAGGGATAATATTTTTAGTCAAGGTACTTTAAGCGATGCTTGGTATAATCCCTTGTTGGTTAACGTGATGTGCAGCTGATGGATTACACATATACTGGAAACAGTGACTGTTTATAGTTTGGGGGGATGGGGGAAGCAATTGCATTTATTGTGGTAATGATTCTGTTAGGTTAATATGCCTGAGACTAAAATACACTTGCAGGCATCTTAGCAACACAGCATGAATTGTGAAGCACATTTGGTGTGGCACATCAAATCTGTCCTTATCAGTATCCTTTCACTTTATTCTTTTTCCATACTGCATAATGTCTCACAAATGAAAGACACAAACAAGCAAATTCTGTTATTGTGAGAATGAGATCTTACTGCAGGCCTTCCATCTCCATAACTATTGGATGTTTAGCCAGGAGGAATCTGACTGGCCCTACCAGGATGTCAGTGGCCAAGGCAGAAACCATGAACAAGTCAAAGGATGGGCAACTGCCTTGATTACAGATAGTAAAAATCATGCTGCCCATCTTGCATAGGAGCAGAGGGCAAGAGGAGGAAGTTTGTCAGGTGAAACACCATTAACTGAAATGAAAGGCTTTCTTGCCTCTCTGCATGCAGCATTGGTCTCATCATTAGTCTACGGTGGGGTGGTGGTGCTTGTGCAGAATTGCAACTTGCTCTTAGAATCTCTACTGTAGATTCTTAGGATGTGTGCCAGTACTGTTGTGGCAAGTGTATAATCCTGAATAGTGTAGTCTGGTGCTTTTTAGCACAAGGGCCTTTCTTTGTCATCTAAGAGCATCAGAACTTCAAACAACAGGAGCACCTGCACAACATGAAGTCCACCTTTTTATGATCTACCACTACTTGCCATACTTATTATTTCTATATTAGGAATAGAGTTAAGGTGATGGATCTTACATACTGTAGATATTTTAATTTGGTGTTTTCACAGGTAATAGATGGAGTATAGAATACATTAAAAGTGGATGTCAGAGGCCTAAGTCAATTATACACAGTGCTACCACTTCAATTCCAACATCTAGTGTGGAGGTGCACACAGCCAGATTTGCACATCCATTAAGGCATGGTGGTTGTGCTAGTGACACATCCAGTAAAATCCATCCCTCACATTCATGCAGTTCTCATGTACCAGGGCAATATCATGTGGGTGCCCTGGACCTGTTCATAAGACCCAGTAGAAATACATACATTCCACTGCAGAATCCAGTTACACACACACACACACACACACACACACACACACACACACACACACACGCACGCACACACACACACACACACACAGACATACAGAGACACACACACACACAAAACCACACTGACAGTGACTTCTCCAAGAACAGTTTAGACAGCAACACAATCTATATCATACTCAGATTTTACAAAGTTTAATAAACTTAGAACACCATGCATGGTGCTGTCTCTCTCCAACCTGTCATGCTGTTTATGATTCCTTACCTATGTCTGATGCACAGTGTGGCCAGACTATGCATAGGTTAACTTCAGTTTGGTTGTATGTTTGCATGCATCACTTTTACTATTGTGCATATTCTTTAATATGGACCAAAGCTACAAGTCAGTTACTGTCCCTTGGTCAGTTCCATCATGCAGTACACCAGTCACCAGTCATCATTTATCATTATCATCTCCTGTTGCTGGGATGTCCCCAAACTCCTCATCTAGTTCACCATCTACCGCTTGGTGTGTCAGCAGATGTTCCTCATGTATATGCTGACGCCACTATTTCCTCAATATTACATAGTCTAGCATTACATATAATGAAAATATCTTGTTACATGTGCAGGATCATATCGCAGGGCACCACTAGAAAAATCAAGGAAGAAAAAGCATGCATCTAGCAGCCCAAACATATGCTTGACAATATAGTGTGCTTGTAACAGGATCATTGCATTCACTGTCTGCCATGGTATATGAATTTCTAACTGGTGTTATCAGTTATGGTTCCAGGACCTATCCAGCACTGCCATCAAAATGTGTCTGGGGAACTTTACCCCTCACAGCCATTACAACAAGTTATCCATGTGCCATATGTGACAGTCATGGGTACTATTGAGTAGTCTACAAAACCATTGTAGAATATATCCTGTGCATGTGACCGACTACTGGTAGTTAACAGAGTGGTAACCTTTATAGAAAACATATATTTTTTCTGCTCGGCAGGAATGGACTTTATTTCAATGTTTTGACTTTTTTGGGGGGGGAGTGAGTTGTCAAGTATGGATGACCTCAGGAAAATAGAATATAACATTAAACTTTCATAACACATTGGCTGTCTATTCCCTGGTATGAGGAAATTGCATATGCTCCCTCACATTATCATGGTATTAAGGGACTGGTGGAGTATCCTTAGTGGACACTTAAAGGTCTCTGTAGGTAATATTCTCAAAGCCACACATACCTTATCATAAAATGAGATAGGTAGTCCACAATTACTATGAGCCTATGGACCTGAAAATAACAGCAATGCACATCACCCAGCTCCAGCATGTTGACTCTGTCTGTACAGTAAAGGTTTATAATGTCATGAAGGCCATGGAACATTAGGTGCAGTCAGATGACACTGCACCACCAAGGGAGACAATGTTCAACACTGTGGCTACTACATCTGTGTAATAAAAAGAAATAATATCAATAACAGAGGGACTCATGGGCTGCTGAGAACACTTCTCCACCCATGACTCATGAATCATGAAATTAGTCCTAGGTTCTTAAAGCTTAGGAGTTGGTTACAGTATGCACAACCAGAGAGTGATGTTAATATGCAGAGACTACAGCTCAAATGGCCCATTTACTGTAACTATGAGGTCACAGATAATGTGTGGGCTAGATGTTTGAGGGAGACACAAGATAAGAGACTACCAGGATTATCTAGATTCATATTACAGAAGTTCATGCATAATCAGCAACTAACCCCTAATAATTAAAACAAATTAACGTACAATATTCAAATGTATGTTGGAGATATAGACATGCACTGGATGATTACCCCCACATGACATGGTATTGCCTCAAAGTGTATATTTTATGGCAAAAACTTATTACTGCAGTTTGCCAAGTTGTCCCTGAATCTGTGCCCAAGATTCAAGTGGTACAGTGTTGGTTCTGGGACCGAAGGGAGAATCAGCTAACCTGAATGACACAAATGGATCAGGAATATTGTATCATCAATGGGGTCTTGGTTGCAGAAGATTGGAAGTTGAGTCCCAGTGAGTGGTACTTAACATACTCATTTACTAGCTAGAAAAGTGGTACAGTAGGAGACTGGATATGAACTGGTGGAACAATGATTGGTCTTTACTACTTTTTTATTGACTGTTCATTGGACTGCAGTAGACAGTTTATCTTTTAATTTAATTTTGTACTTATGTAAATAACAGGTACTGCGGTGGTGGTGCTGCGGTAGCATTGTCGCCTCATAGCAAGATGTTGCTCTGTTCAATTCTCAGCTACAGCGTCTTCTGTGTGGAGGCATATGTGAATGGGGCGTGCCTTTGTTGAAGGTTGTGCATCAGGGCTGGTAACCCGGTATGTAAAAATCCACTACCAATCATTAATTGACCGGAGTTCTACTGTGGCGACCCCTAACCGGGAAAAGCCGAAAGACACAAACAAACAAACAAACTTATGTAAATAACAGAAGTTGTGCTAATCTGTCTCAATTTCACCATCTCCCATATTATCTATGTTGTGCAATTAGTTGACTCTTTCTTAGTTTTTTAAGCTTAGTTGTAATTCATTAATAAAATGGTTTAAAAATGGGGCTACTAGCAGCAATAATAGCTTGCTGCATGCAAAGATTTTGTTAAATTTGTGGCAGCTCCTAACATCATTCCATTATTCATATACTGAAACACTACCAGTTTTCTTGTCCTCAAATCACACTTCCTCAATGAAACGTAGGACATCATAAGGTGACAGTAACCAGTTTGTTGCATACCACATAGGTTTCAATACATCTGTAAACATAAACAACTCAAAAATAACCCTATTCATAAAAAATATTACACCAAAATCTGAGGCAGTCCTCTAGCATGTAGATTTGCTTTGCCACACACACTGTTCTGCTGACTGGCATATCCACAGTGTCCCCCCCAGCTAAACATCAACATTTTTCCAGTGCAGCAATGCCAACCTCTCTATCAGCTGTCATCCATATTGTCAAACTGGCCTAGGGAAAGAGGGTCGAAAGACCTGTAGCAAACATTAATCCATTGCAAATCAGGAAAAGGAAAAAGGAAAGTGCTCATTGGCCACTGTTGGGGAATGACATAAAGCCTCTTGCCACTCCAAATAAATACTAACCATGAGATGAGTAAGAGACACTTGCAAACTATATTTGTCCCTAAGTCCTGTTCATTCAGTGAAACCCTACACATGCAGAGGCCAGTTCAATCAGTTTACTACATGCTACACAACATTCTATACATTT
This sequence comes from Protopterus annectens, assembly GCF_019279795.1. Lineage (NCBI taxonomy): Eukaryota > Metazoa > Chordata > Ceratodontiformes > Protopteridae > Protopterus > Protopterus annectens. Next base: position 225,930,122 of record NC_056726.1, read on the forward strand.
GTAGGGTCTATATTATGTTCGCAAACCCTTTCAGCGAATGACTGTTTGCCAAATGATAACCAGCAAAATCTAGCTCCCTCGAGCAACCATTCCAGGAGCTTTTCTCCCAAGGCCTCCACTGAAAAAGGACACGTGTCTAGTCAGACTTTCCCAGTAAACAAATGTAAAATAATAAAATAAATAAATAAACATTACTGGTGTCATGTATGTTGACTGCTTTCTTTTCTGTCCAGCTTTTTAAATCAGTTAAATAGAAAGGCCTTTAAAGACATGAAATCTATGAGCATGTATATTCCATTAACAGTATCCTATGTAGACATGCTTCAAATGGCGTGAATTAACAAAAAAAAAGTGATTCTTAAAAAAGTTATAATATCATGCAATAGGATAGCAAGCAGATTCATTGATAGTATAGACCACTCAAGGAGCTCTGGTTTAACTAAAAAAAAATTGTTTTTACATTTAAACAATAGCAGCTGCTTGCTACATTGCTCAGGTTTGACCGTAAATGCAATACTAGACTCAAGAGTGATTGGGATCAAGATTTTTTGTCCCCTTTGCCCTGCCCTAGCTATGCTACTGTGTTTAGGAGTATGATTCATTCTACCTTAGTTTTATGAAACACTGTAGATTTTTTTATTTATTTACCATTGTATATACAACAAATAGTAAACATAGGTTGTGAATGTGGTACTCGTTTTTTTTTTACTAGTTTTAAGTCTTTGGTAGGATGACACTTGATTGCTATGAGTTTTTTTGGCAATACATGAGTACATGGTTACAATTTATTGTTATATAAGGATGTGATCTAGTCAATATATTTTTCAATATATATAAGAAGTGTTTATTATACATGAAGAAAGCACTTAACTGTTTTTCCAACAATACAACATATATCACAGCAGAAGTTTTAACTATTTCCGGCAATATGGTGCTAGTTACTGATTTTAGCATTCCTGGGCAGAAGTCAGAAAACCAGACACTAATCTTTTAATCTGTACTTCTATTTTATGCTACAGAGAAAGTATATGGAAAGTTCAATATCTCTATTTAATTCTGCAGAGTGTTAAATAAAATTAGATTCATTGTTCCAGCAACTGACATGTGTATAGATTATCGTTAGTTACCTTCCCAGAAGCAGAATATATATATATATATATATATATCTATGAGAGTTGCTTGTAAATGGTTTTGTTTTTCTGCAATATCTTTTTTACATTTCTTGGGACGTTCAATAAATAGTTAAGACTGCTTGTACCTAAATATTATATGAACTTTGTAATAAAAAGGATATTATTCTGACCAAAATTATATAGTTTCCTGGTAATGTGCAAAAACAGGTTTACAGAGCTGAATCTGAATTTCCGTTGACAAAGAACACTTGTTTTTTTTTCTGCTAAGAAAAATTATTTTGCTAAACATTTATTTAATATAAACTTGTTTAGCAGCCATTCTAAATGATGTGTTTATCTGTTACAGAACGCATACTATTCTAATGCTGTTACATTGCCGCACCAGGGGTCTTCCATTAGTTGGCTGTGGCGTCATCATAATAAAGCTGTACACAGTACAAGAGAACATTTAATCTTATCACTTTCCTACTGTAGGTACCTCATGCTAGACCCCCGCAGCTATGGAATAGAAACATAAGCATAATGACTCCACAGTTCAACAACTTGTAAATTAAGATTACTCATGGAAAGAGTTTATCTTTTTTGTACTGCTAAAAGATATGATTTCTTCTGTAATGCAACTCACTAAGCCAGCTAAGCCTAATGACAGCTTTTCAAAGTCATAAACAGCAAAGCACTTTAGGAAACTGATTGCTGCACATTCTTAAATTAAGCTTCTATCTTTCATCCCATTCAAGATGAATAAAGATTTAGGATGATTATCTGAAGTTAGCAGCATGAATACAGGTGTTTTAGTAACACAGCCTGAAATGCCATTCAGTAATTTTATTTCACATACATATACCCAAAGATGAAATTCAAGTCCCATACATTGGCATGGCATAGATTTTCCAAAATGAATACTTTCTGCAAGCAAGGATAGACTCAGTTCTTCCTGCTAATGCAATTATTCTGGCAGTTTGTTTTCAAACACTTTTTTTAAGCAGAGATGAAACAATTTAGCTGTAAGAAATAAGAGGCTTGCAAATAATCCTTTTTAATATTACTTTGCCTCCTGAGGTAAATGAAAATTTAAATTTCAAAAGACTTTATAACATCACAACTACAACGTTACTTAATAGCAGCTTAATCTCAGTAAGAAATATTTTAAAATCCCTTTAACATTACAACATCTTTCTGAAAAGCAGTATTTCAGAAAATTAATTATTTATATATTATTAGAATATCCCTTATGAAATGTCTGATCCAAATTATCTGAGCTAAACGTTATATACATAGATGATAATCATCCTTTTATTCAGGAAGACCAGCGGTATTATATATATATATATATATATATATATATATATATATATTTATATATATATATATATATATATATATATATATATATATATATATATATATATATATTAATATATAAACATATATATATATATATACGATAGTAATTTAATACAATTTCTGCAACAAAGCAAAATTTAATCCTGCTTATGTAATGATACAGTTTTGTCCATAAAACTATTCTTTATATAATTTTGGAATTTGAGGAAGCAAACAGGGTCACAAATGGAAGGTAGTCATAAATAGATGCATGGACTGGCAATGCAATGTTCAGTGGTACATGGTGCCTACTACAGTTCAGAAAATAATTAATTTGTGATGTGTGTGATGTGGTAGCTTTTATAATAAATGATACATAAACACTCCCCCCACACACACACACACGCACACAGTTTCACCAAAACAGAACATACTTCTCAATCTGCAGATAACAGCAGTCTGGACAAAGGCTCTTTTATCAGTAAATACATCTTGCTAAAAATCTGGAGATCTAATTAATGTGAAATTTGAATGCTGCCATTTAAGAAAACATACTTAGACACAGAGTTTCAGAATTATGCAAAATGTAACTAGAATAAACTAGCAAAGAATCAAATATAGCTCTGCAGTGCAGTAAATGTAACCTCTAAAACATAAAAAGTAAAACTTGTTGATAAATATAAAAACAATCTTTTCATGAAATAATATAATCTAGTTAAATGAAAGTGCTTTGGCAAATACTGTTTCATGAGGTATAAACCAAAAGGCACCACATTGTAACATGCATCTATTTAAAAATAACACTGCTTGTATCACCAATTGTTGAAATACAAGTCTATAACTCACACAAATGATCATTCACAGGGTGAGCATGCACCCCTGAATCTCGTATGGAAGGCCTAACCCTTGACCCGACAAATGATTCATACATTAGCGTAACTCTTTTTATAGGTGTGTCCAAGTATAACTTATAATTGGTTGGGGTATTCCTTATCCTGTTTTCTTTTTCTGTTCTTTCTTATTATTTAAGGAGGATTGTCAGAAGTTCTCTTTTTTTTTTTAAATCTGCGATGCTATAAGTTTAATTGCATTATTGGGCACATGCAGGTGTTCGTGCAAGGAATGCCACAGGTAGTTCAGTAAGTGTGTGGAATGCTGGGGTTGGTTAATCTTTTCCAAAGATGGATATTTGAATTGATGTTGTAGGGAGACACAAAACAAAACAAAAATATATTCTTGAATGATAATCCTTCAGATGTCACTGAACTACCGCTGGGGTTTCCAGTTACTTGATTACTTCAGGGACTTATTTTATGTACCTCCAATAATGCAGCAGACGATTAGTCCGTCTTAGTGTCTCTAGTGAATGTGGTTTCTGAATTACTGTTCAAAGGTTCTCAAGCTATCTTTTGAGATATTCAGTATGATGACATTGTGTATCTTGATCAGTTCTCTGTTATTATAAACCTCTTTAACCTTAGTGAATACCGTACATTGATAAAGCTAGTGAAATACTTATGGAAGTGCTACAAAAGTAGAAAATAATTCATATTTTAGTTGTGCTATTCTTGTGTAGTCTACAACAACCACATGCACAGGATTAAATTCAGTGATGGCCTTACCATATCTATCCTGCCCAAATTGTCGTACATGACAAGTGTGGCATGTAAAACTCTGGCATTGATTTGTCCTATAAAATGCCAAATCACCCTTACCTTTAAAGTAACTTGCCTGTTTGTCTTGCCACTGCTCCATGTTTTTAATTTCTCCAAATGGTTGGCTTTGTGTCTTTAGTCTGCAGTGTTTTTGTTTGTCCACCCTTAGGATATCATTTTCACTGGCTCAGCCCCTAGAGCCCCACTTCCATGCTTGTTATACCGGCTTGTCTCCTACTACTCCCAGACATATTCCAGTAATTGTGGAACCACTAGTGGATCCTAAAGGCATCATCAGGGCTCAGCTGCCTCTGCTTCCTTCATGGGGGGCGTTTAGTTGCCCTACCCACTCCTTGTCCTACCACAAACACTCATTGATTTGTCTGAGGGAAACTCCCACCTTTGGACCTTCCCTCTTCTAAAGAACAGTCATCAAAGAAACCCTCAGACTCAGAACAGGCATGTCCTTCCCTCCCTGCCAGTCTGCCAGTCACCTGAGTCTCTATTTGAACCTGTGTCTACTGGACTATAATTAGGCCTTTACCCTCCATGCCACCTGAATGGCTCTTTGGTCTGCAATGTTGACTGTTCTGCAAAGTTCACCATTTCTACTCTGAAACTCATTGTCACTTTTATAATAAATGCCATGCCTTGCTAATTTAAAGTAGAAAAACACCTCTCCTTGTGCACTGCTACACTGTGGCAGCATTGAGGGATTTACTGCAGCAGTTCTGATTTGTATTTATTTTTTAAAGTGATTTCATCAAAGCACAGATGCCTCAGAGTCACAGAGACTTATGCTTGTTTACCTTCCACTCACACACAATCACTGATGAGGTCATGGCAGTGGGTTTTCTCATACTTGTTTGTTATTAATCTGTGGAGCTTTTCTCCCTGGGCCTTCGCCGAAAATGGACATGAAGCTAGCAAAGGGTCAGACTGTAAAAATATCACAATTAAAATGGGCCACTCAGAATTGTATGGCAACCTGTTATTTTAAGCATAAAATTCAGTATTTTGTAACAAATATCAGTCAGTTGAGAGGTGTGATGTATACACACACACACACACACACACACACACACACACACACACACACACACACACACACACACACACACACACAGTCACATATACTTTCATCAGACATCAGTCAAATATTTGAAAGGCAAGAATGACAAATGGTCACTAACACTTTATAACTTGTGATGAAGAAAAATCACTTTATTAAATGGATGACAGTGCTAGATGTAGAACGTGTGTTATAATAACTAATGAAAAATGAGTGATATTTTCATGATTCAAAATGGAATGGAAAAGGCTTTTATTTTCAGCTGCTCAGTCTCTGTCTAGAATCCACTGGAAGAAATTGTTAGAGTAGATAACATACAAGTCTCTATGTATTACTATAATTAATCTAAATGCAGATAACTGTGGCATTATTTTATGATAACAGAGAATTGCACAAATTTTCCATTTTGGGGAAGATTATTAAAGGTTTAGTAGTGAAAAGGGATAAAAATAATTCTGTGTTCTTCCTTTTAAAAATGTCTTAGCTGAAGGCTTTTGCTCAGAGTAATTCAGATTGAAATCATATTTAGGTTTTTACTTAAACTCTAGTAGCTGAAACACAAGCACCTTCCTAATGAAACCATCAATTTATGCAATGCCTATGGAAAATGAAATTTGTTAATTTTGCTGCTATTAAAATGATGCTTCTCTCTTCTATTATTCATTGTTTTTACTTGTTTGCACCAGTCCAATATATGACTAGGTAAACAAATTAAAACAATCTTCATTGTTGTGATGATGCTGAAGATTCTGATGCAATAAAAACTAATTCTACAGCTAAGAAAAAACAAAGTCCACCAGTGGAAGAATATACACAGTTACTACTAACATATCTAAGGTGGTAAAACCAGTTGCTTACAGTCAGATATCAAACATACTATGGGTAGCCAGCCCTTGTTCTAGAACCTAAATAAAAGCTTGTTAAACAATAACAACCAGCTATAAACATATGAAGATCTTGGACAAAACTGGCAGAGACTGGTGTTAGGAGTTCTCTGCCCTATTATTTTATATGCTAAAACAATCCATTTGGAATAGAAACGAGTGAGATCCCTATGTCCCATTAGGCTTCAATGGCCTATTTCACTTTTGTTTGATATCAGTCTTTCAAAGAGAAGAATTTAAGGAATCATAGAGGAAACCTCATACCTTCAAGTTCAAAATTGCATTCTTTGGAACCTCCTTGAAAGCACATTTTGCTCTAGATATGCAGATTTGTCAGAAAGTCAGATTGTTGCAGTTTGTATCATTATGCAGAGACTGGGCACTGAACTCCTCAGCAAATTAATGTCGTCAACTGTGTAGGGTAGGGGTGTCCAACCTGTTGGCTTTCCTGGGCCACATTGAGGAAAGAGGAATTATCTTGGGGATGGATATAAAATATATAATATAGATAAACTGTTTCGCTGTCACAGGCAACCAAAAAAGACCTCCTGGCTCCAATACAGGTGCAGTCAAGCAATTAATGTACTAATGAATGCCTAATAGTTACCTTAAAATTTTAATTCTTTAACTGTTAAACAGGTTATTATATTAAAAATGAAGGTCATCAACAGTCTCCAAAACACACAGACCACTACAATCCGGATGACCCTAACAACGTATTATGTTAAAAAAGAAAATCATCAACAGTCCCCAAAACACTTTACCTCCCTATCCGGTTAACCCTGCCAGGATATTATATGAAAAATAAAGTCATCAACAGTCTGTAAAACACACAGACCACTACAATCTGGTTGACCCTGACAACATATTATGTTAAAAAAGAAAATCATCAACAGTCCCCAAAACACGTTGCCTCCCTAGTATTGCTGGTTAGACTGAAATCTATAGACTCCTAAAATAAGCAGCATAAAGTTATGAAAAATAAATACACTGATACAAGGTGGCCAAAAAAAAAAAACAGATGTAGAAGTAGTTTTCAGCTTGCTGTTCCAAGTACAACCTCAGTTAACAGTGAAGTACACCTCCAAACCTCCAATTTATGTTTAGAATAGTTTTTGTCTAATACTAAAACTATGTAACCAGCAAGGTCAACATGCCCTCATGTCTTAATAAAATGATAAAACTGTTAAGTTTTGTTGTCTAAAATCATAAACATGAAGGAATGGATATAAAATGTTAACTTTGCATATTGTTGTATGCATTTTATTATGTTGTTTGATTATGTGATAACCAAATGAAATGTTGAGAAAAATAAGTATCCATGAAAAACAAAATGGGTATTTAGCAGCTCCTGGCAGTTGTTTACAGAATATATGCTTTGGTAAAATAGGTAAAAATGTGTAGGCCTCTAGGAATAGGCCCATCCATACAATGTTTTGCAGTATCAGTATTCACTTTCTGAACTTGATCTAGACGTTGCTGTCTTTTGTTTCTTGTGAATGGTCAGACTGCATTACCTGAGACGGAGCTCACAAACATCCTTTCTGCATGTGCTTGTCATTTATTTGTAGTGACGATCTTGCTCTTGTTAACAGGTGTGCATCTCTTATGCAACAGTTTTAGGGAGAACCTTGCTGTTGTTCAGAGGCATGTGTGCATTATGTAATTTGAATAAAAGTACCATTCCAAGACTTTTTCTAGAAAGACTCGGCATTTATGCAGTAAAATCAAGCAGTAGAGAAGGCGGCTGACATCATGCACACCTTCAAATTCCCAATCGATTGGCCTTATCAAGGAGGCATGTTCATGGGGATGTGGCCTCTGGCTTTGCAGGGCTGCTGAGGTGATGTGCCCCTTAAATAGAGAGCCAGGGTCCTTCCTTACAACATGCTAGTGTCTCCTGCATGCTTATTTTGTTGTGTTGGCAGCATCCTCTTTCGAAATGTCAACCGATGCCACATCTTTTCTTCCAGCTTTTCTGAAGTCAGTTCAAGCCAACTGTGCATCACCTGCAGTTTTCACATTCTGTGACAATTATTGGACCCCATTTTCAAAAGCACACAAAAAATATGGTAAGTGCTTTCCTTCTTTAATATTTGTGCAGTCACTAACTCATACACACAGTCACTAAATAATAAAAGCTGATGCTAGCACTTACCACATTTTTTGTGTTCTTCTCAGTGGCTGGTTTTGTGGTTGAACAGTGTGCTACTTTGATTGTAATGGGACACAATTTGATAACAGATGCCAGGATAAGGGATAACAAGATGCTAACTGAGGGTGATAGTTCACCTCAGCTGACCTATTAATCTCACCTTGCAGTGAGTAAGTGACTTTACAGTGATTGAACAGACTTTATTGTCATGCAAAAATAAAGTGTATTTTTTGCAGCAGTATGCCTTATCATTTCCATGTGTGCTGTCAAATGTAGTTAACTAACTCGATTTTTATTTTGCATTTATTTATTTTTTACCATCATTGAAATGACAGAAGTAAAACTGCACAGGCAGACTGAAACTTAAGGAAATGCTGGAGACCCTCCAGTGGCAACTTACGTATTCCTCCTCATGGTGTGTGGGTGATATAGTGACAGCAGCTTTAGCAACTCCTATGCCAGCACTCCCAGTTAATCCACCACTGATTTTTATTATTTTAAACAACAACATGGCAAAAGAAAAAGTAATAATAAAATAAATAGGACAAGATGTGCTGGAAATTAATGAGCCAGTTAGTGGAAGAAGATTAAGTAAACCTGTCAGAAGACAGTTGTTAACCTGATTGCTGTCTCTTCACTCTCTCAATCTGGCTCTCTCCCTCAAAACTAAAGCATGGGAAGAGAATGGGATAGGAGAGTAACAGGAGTAATCAGCAGCCGCATCACATGCATGACAGGCTGCTGACTTCACAGCCCTGGGTCTTAGTGCCTGCAAGATTCTACCCCCAACTCCAGATGAACTGTACTGAAATGCACAGTACACCATATAGTCAGTATGCCTCCCAACGTCCTTGCTTCACAATTGGGTCAAATCACATGACTGTTTACAGTTTGCAATCCTTTGGGGGCAACATTACTAGCTGTCCGGGGCCACATGTGGCCCACGGGTCATAGGTTGGACACCCCTGGTGCAGGGTCTGTAACTTTCTTGTCACTTGATAGATTCCCATGTTAGAACTGTTGTGATTAAGCACCAAAAATGTTAACCCAGTAGGCAGTTAAGAAGACTGGCAAGATTAGCCTGCAGTCAGACCTAATCTGAAACAAAAAAGAAAAAAAATTGGTCATGCACTCAAACGTTTTATTCTTTGATCAGGCTTTATCTGAAATAAACAAAGTGACTGTGCAGACAGACTCAAAACCATATACTTCCATGGTAAAGTTTGCTATTGCCCTTGTAAGCAATTTCTTACAAAGGATTGTATAAAAGAACTCTGCTTGGCTGAGATTACCAGTACAGGGTTTTTTATTAGAAACTAATAAATAAAACCAGGAAAAAAGTGATATGTATTATGTATAATCTTGACTGTTCGATATTCAACCTAGGTTCACCTTACAGTACCTTTTTTTTTCCTGAATATAAAGGTGGAATGAGTATAAATGAGAAGATTCTGAAATTTACATTTTGCATTCTCCTATTTTTAATGTAGTTGTACAGCTTTGTAGCTCATCAAATTGAAGTAGCTTAGTTTGTTTTCACCTGATATGGACCCTTATGCAACATGTTAAACTGGACGGAACTCTGCCTTATTTGTTTTGCTCTTACAATATGCAGTACTGGTATTTTGGCACTATTTCATCCTGATGCATTTATTAGGGTAAACTTGAAGAGTGCTTTCTCTATGCTTTGCTTACAAAAGCACTACACATCGAACAAGGCATTATTTACTCCCTGAAGGAAGAAAATACTCATCCATCTCATTCCCAGCAGCAACAATCTATATACAGATACTGGAATGTACAAATGAATCAATCAGAAGATCTCTTATTTATCCATTTTATATCTGTTTCTGTTTGGATTACACCCACGACTACTACCCGCATTGATCATAAGAGTTACTAAAGCTATTTTAAGTACAATCTACTCTACCATATGCTCCCAAAGTATTAATGCTACAGAACTATAAAAACAAACATAAATCTTATGCTGAAAACCTGAGCAGAAAAGGATTACATTAATGATTACCTGTGCATCAGAGTTGCCATATATCATTGATTCTGTCATTAACACCATGAAAAGTAAGTCAGATTTCTTTAGAAACACTGAGTAAACAAAAGAGTCAAAAATAAAATTATGTTCTTAGAGATCAGTATGAGAATAAATTTCACACTGCAAGAGATTAGTGCAAAGGCATCTTCCTCACCCCAAGTGATTTCAGAAGTTTTTAAATAGCAGTGTATCACTTCCTTTCTATTATCCGAAGAAGTCTAAAAGTTACATACAAAGGCACTTATGGGCTTGTTCTGAATGAATGTGTTGTGGTTTGCAGTGATCACGGAGCATTCGTGCTTATTTTACTTTTCCTAAATACAAACCTATCAAATCTACTGGGCATTGTCTGTACTCGTACAAGGTTGCTAAGGCCTGGAACTCCTTACCTGTATCCATCAGGTTACAGCCCTCCATTCCATCTCTCAAAGCCACTCTGAAAGACTTCCTGTCTAAAATCTGTCCTCTGAAAGACTTCCTGTCTAAAATCTGTCCTCTGAAAGACTTCCTGTCTAAAATCTGTCTCTCTTCTTTCTCAAAACCAGGATGAACTATGTCATCTAACCGGTGAGCTACAAGTTCTGAACAAATACCTTTTCATTCCTTACACCTCCTTACTCTCCCTTCTTCACTTACTTCCTTTTTTCTATTAAATTCTCTTCCCTGACATTTTCTCGAATTATACCATAAGCCTGTTTTTGTTCCTCATTTCGTACTCCAAATTGTTTGTATTAGACTAATTTACTTTTAATTTCACTACAACCTGTCTAAAATTTCTCTGCATGTTTAACTATTGCCACATAACTTGCATCAATTCTAAACCAATATTTTATATTATGTCTAATTTGTTATAATTATTTCAACTGCAGATGTTTTTGTTTTATTTTTGATGATTGTGAAACTATTGTTCCTAAAATGTTCTGTAATAATCTGGAGTTTTTCTCCCTGGAACTTCACTGAAAATGGGCTTCTACCCGGTCGGACTATATTGATAATCAAATGTCAATAAATAAATAAATAAATACTCTCCGTGGCTTACAGCACAGATGTCTGTGTTTTCCAGGGTGAGAAAGCTTTGAAAGATTGTAGGTTTTTTTTTTTTGCAGTTTAACCCGCGGTGGTGGTGCTGCGGTAACGTTGTCGCCTCACAGTAAGATGCTGACCGGTTCGATTCTCAGCTAGAGTGTCTTCTGCGTGGAGACACACGTGAATGGGTGTACCTTCATTGAAGGTTGTGTGTCAGGGCTGGTAACAGCATGTAAAAATCAACTACCAATCATTAGCGGACCGGAGTTCCACTGTGGCGACCCCTAACCGGGAAAAGCCGAAAGACACAAACAAACAGTATGCCCAGAAAAGGCATGAAATATGGAAAAGTCTACAAAGTGCTTACTCTATGGTACAAGTAAAACATGACAAATTAGCATAGAAAACACTGCTGCTTGTCTATAGTTCACGTTACTTCATTCTTTATTTAACTCATTTGCAAACAAAATGACTTCTAAAACAATCTCTAGTCTGATTACTAATGAATGAATGAATTAATTATTGACATTTGGTGACCGGGAAAGTCTGACTGAGTCAGAAACCCATTTTCAGCGGAGGCAAGGGAAGAAAAGCTCCAAACAGCGTAGACAATAGTATTACAATATATCATCAAAGTTAATATACTAGTTTTTTATACAAAAAAAAAAATAAATAAACATATCATCAAATAAATACATCATGAAATTCAACACTTCATGTTATAGATTTATGTAGCAACATTTGGTAGCGATTTATGTACATAGCAATTTTACATAAAGTTACAAAAGATTTTATAAGAGGAAAGTAATACTACGACTTTAAAAGGTTAGTGGGGGAATAGCAGCGGTAAAGAGAAAGAGTAACAGGAAGGAGGGTATGTTACTAGGAGACTGTGAGTTGAGTGTTGTTCTAAAAGAAAAGTTTGTATACTACAAGCTGAAAGATTTAAGGGGTGATCAAGGAAAAGACATAGGGATGCTAGAAGGGTAAGGTTAAGTGGGAGTGGAAAAAGGACATAGGAAAGTCGAAAAATAAATATCATCTTGATCAAAAACAGGTCCAGGAATTGTAGAGGTAGTTTTTTACTGTGTTTAAATTTCTTGGGATTGTCTCTACTAGTAATAGTAATTGGTAGGTTATTCCATACTTTAGCTATGACATATGAATAGAGACACTCACCTGCTCTATCAGTTGTCTATTGTTTGAACAAAGGTTTCTTGTGGGAATGTAAGTGTGGACGATGGATTTTTGGGCCTGACAGTTGTCGGCCTTATGTATTAGTTTTTGTGTGATAGTTAGTTGCATGTAATGATGACAGTGGGGGAATTCTAGCCAGTTTAGTTCCCTAAGGTATTGCAGTGGTGGGTGTGGTAGGATGAGGGAGCTGCAAATTTAGCAATCTTATAGAAACAAGACTTGAGTTTTGTTTAGAGAGAGGCATGTAGATTAGTGAAAATGGGAGCACTATAGAGTAAAGAGGGGATCAAGCAGGTATTTGTTAGTGTTTTTCTAGTATTTGGGTTCATAAACTGTTTATGTCTCTACACTGTTACTAATCTGAAATGTTTTTTTTTTATGGCATTTAGGATGTGCTGGTTGAATGTGAGTTTGTTGTCTATGGTGATGCTCAATAATTTTTCACTTTTTACAATTTCAATCTCTGCTTTGTTTTGGAAGTAGATTTTGAATTCAGATGTGTTTATTTTGGGAGAGAAAAGTAAAAGTTTGGTTTTGTTGAGATTAAGCAGTAATTGTGCACGGTTTAGCCATGATTCTATAGAGGTAAATGCACTCTGTATTTTTTGCAATGGTTCAAGGATGTTGTTGGAGGAGGAGATGATGGTGGAATCATCAGTGTATGCTGTGATGGCAGGCAGTGTGTAGGTTATTACTGAATATATTAAAGAGGGGGTGTCCTAGGATGGACCCCTGTGGGACTCCGGTTTTGTTTGTCTGGTACGGAGATAGGCAACCTTGCCATTTTATGCATTGTTGCCTGTTAGACCATTGTGTCGAGGTGGTGAGCAGCCTGTTTCAGATAGTTGCTGAAGTAGTTTATGTGAGACCATGTCAAAGGATTTTGACAGGTCTAATAGCAATATGGAAGTGAGTAAGTTGTTAAAAGGAAATTGTTTATAGAGTCTAAAATTTATTCTCAAGTACAACAGATTATAGACATATTTACAAAATCATATGCAAAACAGTTTGGCTCCAGAAAGCAAGTGATAAGTCATCCTAGTGACATCCAGGTAGTCTGATACTGGAATCAGATTATATTGAAAAAGAATTTCACAAACTGGATCCAAACAAAGCACAGAGAGGAGACAGAATTAGTAATAATGACCTGAGAACATTTCAGTAAGAACTTAGTACCATTATATCTATTATTTACTAGGATATATAAATATGGGAAAATTCATCAAGATTGGAGACGTACTTATTAAACATATCTTTGAAGGAAAGGAGCGTAGAACAAACCCAGAGTCATATAGACCCTTAAGTCTACTTTCATGTTGTGGAAAAATAATAGACAAGGTAATATTGAATAAGTAATTAGAACTGGATATGTCTGGACTTGAAAACATATATCAGAATACACATGTTTCAAATAGATCTATTACCACCTGTAACATGATGTTCTACAACAATATAATAACAGCTATGAATTAAAGTTGTGCTGTGATATAATTTACATAGATTCAACTTCAGCATTTGACAAGGTCATACACAAAACACTGATCAATAAATGTACTCTTGATAAGATGGATAGCTGCATGGTTCACAAATAGGACATAGCAAGTATCATACAGGAACTGGACAGCTGAAATTCTTGGTTCCAGTCAGGGTATCCCACAGAGCTCTGTCATAGGCCCTTACTTGTTTAGATTGTAACTTTCAGACCTAACTTTTTCATCTGAGGTGCAGATGACCTTAAATTGGTTAAACTGATTACATGTGTTAAATATAAGGCATGTCTGCAAAATAACTTAGCTAAATTGGCCATTTGGGCACAGGACAATAATATGCTGATAAATACATCCAAAACTAAACATATGAGACTCGGGAGACAAATTGAAAGGTGAATATTTAATACATCACACAGTGATTTAAACTGTAGATTCATTTAAAGATCTGGGTATATGGGTAAATACAGCTTTGAATTTTTCTAATCATATCAACCAATTGGTTAATTACAGTTATAGAACTATAGGTATATAAATAGATTTATAAAGTCTAGGAAATCAGAAAAGATGAATTCATTGTTAGTTACATCCGACCCAAACCTGAGTATGGGATAACAATATGGAAACCTTGTAGAAAACAACCATAAGTAAACTGGAAAGAGTGCTGAGGAAATATACCAAGGCCATCCATAGATGTGAAAATGTAAGTTACTATAAAAGAAGGAAATATCTGAAGTTGTACAGCATCTCTTACAGATATCTAAGAGGCGATCTTATTCTGGTATGTAGGGCATTCAGAGACAACTACCTCTGGGAATGTTTGGAGTTATCAAAAGGTTTTAGGGAATCAGACAACCTATGTAGATGATTCTGTAGGAATGAAACTGTACTAACTGTGTCTCTGAGAGATCAGCTGATACAAGGAACAGACAAGATATGTTTAAGAACAGCCTGGAACCTCATTATGGGGAGTGTTTTGGTATATTGTCAGGACAGAAGGGCATTAATGCTCATGCGTGAAATATGTATGTATGTGTGTGCATGTAAAATATTATGCAAATCCATGGAACATTTTACCAGAAGTTATTAAAGCCACTGAAGTAAGAAAAGTGTTGCACCAAGATAATAGAGTGCCAGGATTTCCCATGGACACTTGTAATATATGCCATATAAAAAGAAAATTGAAAGAGTGTGAGTTTTTATTTATTTATTTATTTATTTATTGTTTTTGTGGGAAGGAAGAGACAATGGAGCATGTTTTTTTTTAAGTAAGAGGGAAACTGGAAAAAGTTCTGAGAATTTTTTTGAGAGGATTAATGTGTAAAGACTGTAGATATGAATATGGTTATTTATGGATATTATACATGAATATTATAAGAATAAGAAGAAAGAATGTGAAAAGGGTAGATAAGAATTTTTTATAATATGGTTTATTTGGAATGAAAGACTGAATGAAATTTTGTTTAATGTGTAAAGGATTTTGGCAGGTATTTTGTGAAAAATTAGATTATTGTTATGGAAAGAGTGAGGAGTCTGTTATAGAAGAATAATAATGAGGATGTTAAGGCAAAAATGATAAAATGTAAAAAAATAGAGAAATGTGCATATATGTGCATATGAATATATACAAAGGATTTCCAATATTGTGTTAAATAAAGGACTCCTACTCCTTTCAATAGATCATGAAGGATCTTTTACATTCAACTGAGTTACCACCAAGTCAAACAGATGAGGCTTCGGTTAAATATCTCATCCAAAGGATGACACATTCAGGAATATAGCATTCCCCTTATGCTACATTACAGTGTCAGCAATCAATCTTCCTGGTTTGGGAATAGAACCCATATCTTACTACACCAAAGGAAAGTGTGCTAATTGTGGTGCCACTGCCACTGATAACACACTGGCATTTAGGTTCATAGGTTCATAGTTAAGTACTAGACTACATGCCATTGTCGGTCATTTTATGCCTAACCAACTTCCATTTCAAAGTGATAATCAAGCCCTGTACATGGTGAACAGTTTAATCATTATGCCAATGCCCAAACCCTACTAGTCTTTCAATTTTAGCCTTTAGAAAGTTGTTATGCAGCCACCATTTCCTACCTGCACAAATGACTGAGAGTGGGTATGTATTTTACTATTGCAATATTAACATTCTTGCTCTTTCTCAAAATATGTATCATTAATTTTTATTTGAATTCTTAATGGGTAAATTATGCCTGATCGTATATTCTGTTTCTAGGCTTTCATTTGGAAGGTCGTCAGCATCTGCTAAAAGCTATATCATCTGCAAAACTAAAGCTGGGCATCCTTACTGTTTTCTCATAGCCTAACAATACTACTTTCTATAAAGATTAAGAATAATCAAAGGGTTAGTATACCACCATACCCCATTATCTTATTTGTCTCCTCACTTGTAACGTGACCTTCTCTGCAGATCCTGAACTGGGTGCATTTTGAACTGTACATAGATCAATAAATTGTTTTGAAAACCACTTACTATGCCTGACCACATAGTAGACTTAATAGACTTAAGTCTATTAACATTATTTGGAACTGATTCTAAAACTATAAATAACAACTCAAAAGTGTGTTTGAACTTATGTTTTTTTAACTTACTTCAAACAATATTTCAGAATTTTATGCTTGGTTTGCCACCTAGACTCTTTATGCATTAGCTGTCACTGAAACATTGTTAAAATCTCAGACTAACAATAATTTAATTATAGGTTACAAGATCATCAGATCTGATCATACAAACCAAAGAGTAGGCAGTGTAGACTTACTCTGCTATTACAATGTAATAATTTCTCTCTGCCCACAATTTTTTTTAACCTAACACCAAAATGTTACTCATTCTTCTAAATCTGAGCCAAAAATAATTGCTTTGTTGCTCTCTATTTGCCCCTAAAATCCTCCGTTGACAATAGGAAACATCCTATCCTGGATACTGTTTTATATTAACTAAGAAACACTCATCTTTGATGATTTTGATTAGAATAAAATCAATGACAGCTCCTCCTCAATGTCAATCAAACTATCTAGTTTTATACAATTAGTCAATGATCCCACTAGATCTAATAAATCAACCAATAAATCTACTACTCTCAGCTGGATCCTAACCAACTAACCTGAAAAAAATAAAGAAACAGATACACTCTCAGATAGCTTAAATAATCAATATCCCACTTTTGCCATTTAAAAAAACAATCCACCAGACATGTATCCTCCCAATTTAAGTATGTTCAAAATCAACAGAGCTTTGACCCCATACTATCATCTCTAGACTATCTCAAATTAATTGTGATGTCCTTAAATTCCTTCCACTTTACCAAGCAATGAATGCATCATATTCTATCTTCCTTAACATTCTTAATACACTCACCCCAATTAGAAAGAAAAAAAGAGAAAGTTTACCCAGATCCTTAGCTGAAATATAAAATAAAAATTATATTGAAACAAAGCTTGGAAAACATGGCATACAACTGAATATCACTGTACATTCCAGTTTTATAAACATCACCTCAACCTCTCAAAAACCGTATACAAGCCCCCAAAATAAATTACTATACTTCTCTTTAAAACTCTCAAAGCTCTAATCCAATGTTCTGGAACTCTATCACCAATTTCCTCAAACAAGGTAAAACATCATAACCCTACCCATTTCTCTATGTATCAAGCTGTGATATAGAATGTATTTTCAACTCCCATTTCATAAATACTGTGAGAAGCAGAATCACTTATTACCTGTGCAGAATTCATGGATAACAGACTAATCTGAATTTTTGGGTCAACAATTTCCATGTTTAAGACAGACTAGCTAGGAAAGAGCAGCATACTGGTGCCTTTAACTGCATCATTTATGCCGCAGCTTATTTTCAGGTACTTTGGATACCATGAAGAATACAATATCTAAAGATGCATGCAGCTTCGCTGTCATGATTTTACACTTAAATGGCACAGTGGTGTTCACAAAAAAAAAAAAAAAAACAGACTACATGACATGTTTAGTTGATGAAAGGTAAAGAAAGGAATTGATATTTTATTGATATCCATGCATGGATTAATGATGCAAAATGAAATCTACCCACTCATTTACTTTACTGCTTCAGCATCTGCAGGTTGCATATTCTAACATTATCAGTGTGGCTGGTTTGACTCCAAAAAGAAAGAAACTAGTCTTCTGTAGACAGAAGCAGAGAGATTATCATTCCTTGTGCTCTTAGCAGAAGTCTGACCCAACTGTTCTAGCCTTCACCATTTGGATAAATAGCCAAAGTGTTAGTAAAGAAAACAGAATTGTTTAATAGTCATATGCTGTCTCCAACTTGTGCACATTTGCAGCTGTTCATTGTTTTGCATCTAGCTGCACCTCACGGGAATTCAGCAGATGGTGTCTCATGATAGAATTCAAACAGAATACTGAAATGAGCAGTAAGAATACAGCTGTAAAAAGTACAATTGTGTAAGTAGACTTACCATAACAGTAGATGTTTCAATGAACACTGCTGCAGCAGTCTGAGAAATATGTGTTATATCCTGCTTCCAAATCTACAGGGCATCTACCAAGCTGTTCAGAACTTTCACGCAGAAAGAGAGAGGGAGGCTAAAGCCCATGGAAGTATATGCTAAATCATAAACACAACTGTCCACACCCTGGCATAAAAAGTTAAACAAAAAAAGAGGGATGCAGGGAGGGAGTGGCTATTGTAGCAGGTATCATTCAAACATCTACTGTTATTGTAAGCTTATAGGTTCATAGGTTGTTACTAGGCTAGCAGCCCTAAAGCCCTTACAGACCTAGCCATGTTAATCCCAAGTTGCCTCAGTTGTGCTTAGTTAGATGGACATAATTCACAGAATGAGTCTATGATCAACACCGACTACCCTGTCCATGAGGAACATGGGTACAACCCCAGGGTGAATTTTCAGTTTCCCATCCATCTGTCCAGGTTGCACTTGAATAGGGTCAGTGAAGAGCTCTGGTTCATGTGAATTTGAAGTTCATTCCTGAGTACCGCCATCTCTGGGAGATATAGCTGTCTCTCCATCATGTTCTGTTAATGTCACAGGGTAGCTTAAGATCTCTAGAGCTAGTGACTCTTGTGCCATATGACTTGCAGATGTGCAGCATATCCATTAGAGCAGGGTCCGAGACTGCACTGTAGACTAGGCATAATTTGCCTGTCAGCAGCCTATACGATACAGAGTACAATGACAGGGCTTTCAGGGTATCCACATAAGTCATGGCCTGGAGGCTCTGTAATTTATTGGTGATTAACCTCTGTGGTCGCTCCAGCTGCTGTAGGTGTCTGGTGAGGTACCTGCATTGTACACCATTAATGGTCTGATGATGAGAGTCAAGTACAATGGAGTCATAACATCCTTAGGTCTGGATGTGATGCCGTTACTTATGAAATGCACAACATAAAAGGATTTCCTTATCACTCTGGAAACTTTGTAGCCTAAGTCCAGATTGCTATCTACGTATGTTCCCAGATGTCACTCCACTACGTCTGAATTTAGGGGGAGTGCTATCAATACTGTAATTGGCTGGGAATTCTACTTTGCCAATGGGGATAATAATGCACTTTTTTCATTTAGTTTTAGACTGTGGCTTTGGCAGCAATCATTTGTCTGTGTTAGACTCTCCTGTAATATGTTAAAATCATTGCTCAATGATTGCACCCAATCTGTAATCATCAGTGAACCTGGTAATCCAAATGCCATCTACTTTAGCCTGGACTTCTGAGAAATAAATTCCAAATAGTAATTGGCCCAGCACAGATACTTGTGGTACGCCACTGGTGATGGGTTTACTGATAAAGGTGGACTACCAACTTTGACAGTATGTGTTCTATCAGTGAGTCAACTGGCTACCCATCTAGTCATGTAAGGGTTAATCCACAGATGAGCGAGTTTCAAAATTATACCTAAGTGGGGATTTGTGTCAAAAGCCATAGCTAGGTCAAGATAGGCAGTATGCACTATCTTACCTTCATCCAGGGCTTTGCTGACTTTCTTGCAGAAGTTTACTAGGTTTAATAAACATGATCTACCCTTAATGAAGACAAATTGGGTTGGGTATAGAGTTTGAAGGTCACCTATGTCCTTGTTGAGAAGGTCCATGATGATTCTTTATATGCTCTTGTAGATGAGGCTGGTTAGATTTATGGGTCTATAGTTTCCAGTGTCGGTTGATGGCCTTCTTTTGTGTAAGGGGATTACTGTTGCTGTTCTCCACTCTGCTAAAACAAACTCAGTTCTAAGACTATGGTTAAAGAAAATGCTGAGTAGGTCCACTAGGCCCTGTTTAGACTGCTTAATAAGCAACCTGGGATGTTATTCATCCCAATGAAGCTATGGTTTTGGCCTTAGAGATCACAGATATGACCTGGTCACTATAGATACTAGGCAGAGGACTGGTGTCAAGTATGCTTTGCGGTATGGCTGGTGAGGACAGGGGGTGAAGTCTGCACCAAATCTGTCAGCTAGTAGGTTGGAAAATTTCCTCCGGTACTTTCTGAGTGGTAACATCTACTACCAGTTCAGCAATTAGCTGGAGATTCCCCTTTAGGTTAGGTATGTCTTTAAGAATGCCTTATGATTATTCTTAGTTACGGATGCTATATTAGCTTAGTAATTAACTTTAGAAAACTTTACAAAATTTTTGATTTGGTTGTTAAAGCTATAGATGGAATTCTTCCTCTGCTGAGTCAATTCCCTCTTGTTCTTAGGCATCAGTTTCTTCCTTTTCTTATATAACATGTTTATATTTAAGGTCCACCAGGGTGGCTTGTTTTTTTTTTTTGGAGAATCTGGATTTAATCAAGTCAGGTACAGCCGAGTCTACATAGTTGCTTAAGTGTTCATACAGGGCATTTGGGTACATCTCTACATAGGAGTCATTGTTGTCTGTGATTGCGAGGGGTTTAAGACTTTTTATACCATCGCTTAGTAGGCTGTAGCTTGCTTTGGAAAAGGTTTTTAGTATTTTTGCTCCTGTGGTAGTGACAGGTCCAATAGTTACTTTGAAGAATACTGATTTATGGTCCGACATAACCATGGAGGGCATCACACAAGGGAGAGTGCAGACCCACCCCCTATTCTGGTGGGTACTATGTCTAGGACATTTAAACCCCTTGTGAGGGTGCAGACTATCTGTTGCATAGCATTTGTATTGACAAAGTCCAGGAACTTCTAGGAGAGCATGTTTGTGCTCATATATGTCACCCAGTCGATGGAAGAATAGGTGAAATTTCCCATGACTAAGGTGTCAGGCTGTATGGTGAGTGACTCCAGTAAGTCAAGGTAGATGGGTTGCTTTTCTTGGTTCATGGTTGGTGTCCTATAGCTAGCAATAATGTGGTAGGATATTTTGCTTATAGTTAACTGGACATGGAATAGTTCGAGAGAGTCACACTTTTTACCAGTCTCGAGGTTTACTTTGCTTTAATGAAGATGGATACACCTCCACCTTTGCTTCTTTCACTCTCATTCTGAGGTCTGAATGTCTGGAAGGCATTGTAGCCTTGCACACCTGGGGTATTCTCCATGACTTTGAACCATGCATCAGTGACTGCACAGACATCAGCATCTTCCATGGTGAGGAGTGCTTCCAGGATGTGCAGTTTCATGCTTCGATTACTAGTATTAAACAGCAGAACACTGAGTTTGTCCTGAGTAGATTTTATTACATCAGAAATGTTGCTGTTTTGACATTGTTTAAAAAAAGCATTATGGGGGAGGAAAGCGCCTTTGCCAGTATCCAAAAGCCTAGTGGAGACTGGTGCAGACCATCTCTGACAAAGTAGCATGGCCTGTTGACCATGGCTTCCCAGGGTGACAGATACTGGGTCTACCTAGACTGAAATCACAAGCTAAGCCAATCGTTGAATGCTTACTTATATTCTTAATACTAATCACTGCTGCAGTAGCCTATGCTGTATGGGGAGATTGGCATAGCTTACAAAGACTGGGACAAGGAAGGATGATGGACAAGAGCCTCTGGAGAATGGTCCTAACAAAACCTGTCTTAGAACCGGAAAAATATGTACAGAGGACCAAGTTGCTCCTTCTAAAATACTTTTAGAACTTAAAAGCAGAAATAAAGTCAAGGCACTGATAGAATGAGCATTGACCCTGCCTGGAATAGTTTTGCTCTAGTGGATGAAGCAAAAAGTAATAGCCTAGGACAGCCATTAATCAATAATCTGTTTTGATATAATTCTTATCTTCACAAGAAATGAACAACTGATCCGAAGTTCTGAATTTTGTTTTGTCGAGAGAGTACCCAAGTCATCTGTAAACATGAAAGGTATGGACTATAACTTTCCCACTCATTTTTATTTCTGAAAATAAAGAGATTGATAGCTTGACGTAATGTAAACATGGATCAACTTAAGGCATAAATGAAGGCGTTCGTAAACAGGCCCTATCTTTGTGGAAAATGAGAAACAACTAACCCACCATAACAACATGCAACTCAGATACTCAAGAATCTCATGTCAGCCTGATGAACTGAATCAAATGGTCACTAGAAGTTAATATTTTTAAGTCAAATTTAAGATCTCAAGGAGAAGCCACCTGTTTAATAGGAGGGTTCATATGCAACATCCATTTCAAAACCATTTTCACATGGGATTGTATTGAAAGAGATGGATCTGTGGGCAGACATGCTGAAATGGCCGATAAAAGAACTTTGATTCAGAAGTAAGAAACGCCATAGAAATGTAAGTCACGCATGTATTCTAGAAGCACTAGCCCTTACTGTATGCTTGTTTTTTTTCTTTGCATCAACTAGAGAATCTTCCTTTTTGCTTTATTTGTGATTTTGCCTTTAAATCATTCTAAAGGTCCCTAATACTTCAAATTGCCTTGGCAAGATAGTTTAAATTTTGTTGTAACATTACACTAGCAAGCAGTTTTTTTGGTTCATTAGATCAAGAGGTCATCAGTGCCCTATACAGACACAAATGCCCAGAAAGAAAATTTTATCTATAAAATTTCCTTGGAACAAAAACCTGTACCTTACTGTGGCTAACAAATTCATTTCATGGAGACAAAATTACAGCAGCAAACCTGCACATTTAGAAGCCCTGCTATCAAATCTCAGTACACTTTAACCTAGTGTAGTAACAAACGCCAGAGACTACTCACAGAGACCTCTGTATATCCCAGTCCAGGACATGTACTAGTCCACGCAAACAAAAGTCCAGACAACATGGATATGCAATTTCCAAATGTCTCTGTAGCCAGCTCTGTAAGTATGGGCATCCTGAGAAAATGTATCAATGTTTCATGTTCACTGATGACCATTTAATCCTTAAAAAACAAAACACATTATGCGAGAGGTGCACATACATAATTTCATTGGTGGTAAAATTCTTGCATACAAACAGGGTTGTGAAGAGCTCACATACTTCATCCACCACATACATAGAGCAAATTATACTGAGGCAATAAAAAGAAATCTTCCCAAACCTCAAAGAACTCTTTAGCCTATAAAGAGTAATGCCTATTCTCAGCAAACTATAAAGCACTAACCAAAAGCAACACTAAATGTCAAACATACTCCTACAACCAGTGGAGCACCAAGAGAAAAGTCCATAAGAAAAGCTAACACACTACCCAGGACTCTTGTCATAGGGGACTCCATGTATGACACACAGATGCCCCATCTCCAGACTGAACAAGGAAAAGATAATGGTTAGTTGCTTATCTGGACCCAGGATCGACCCAGGTAACACATGCATTCAAGTCGGCTACACCACAGGTACCAGTATGATTCTATCATAGCCTATGTGTGAGTTAACAACCTGAGACATATTTCCCTGAAGAAGAAGGCAGACAGTGTTGCTGTATCTGAATATGCACCCAAGGCAGGTATGTGCCTTGCATTGAGCATTATTCTGCATTCATCAGGGATGATGCCTCAGTAACAGCAAAAGATGACTGATATAAAGCTTAGTTTCTGGAGTCTTCCCAGTGGGATTTAATATTTGTCAGTATGGGAGGATATGGTTAACAGACACGTTGCTTTGCAAAGGATGGTCTATACCTGTCTCTCCTAGGCATTTGAATATTGGCTAAAACTTTTTCTACTCCACTGAAGTAATTTTTGGCAATGTCAAATAGACGAGTCTACCAAAATAGCAAATAAAACCCAAAGAAATCTAAAGGTGTTACTGCTGTATGCTAGGAGCCTTAACAAGAAACTCCACACCCTATAAAGTTACATCACTCTGGAGAATATAGACTTCTGTTCAGTTAGTGAGACATGGTTTAAATCAGCAGAATGAACTCTGGCAGTGCAAGGCTACATTGGTTTCCACACATTTAAACCAACAGCTGCAGAGACAGGGACAAAAGGTGGAGAAATCTCAATCTATGTCTGCAACAAGCATAACTCTACTCTGGTTAAACAGGATGATGTCCTGGAATTTGTCTATGTGCAAATCCCCATAGACAAAGTTCCATACCATACCATATCCTAGCAAGTCATAGGTTACCCTCTGTGTCCCTAGAATTGCATAGCTTGTACGTAGACCTTCTGAAGGCATTGAATCAAATAGCTTATTCATGGAAGACTTTAACTGCCCCTCTTTATTCTGGGAAACATACACTTCCTCATATGTGCAGACACAATGACTCCTGGACTTTAACACAAATGCCCTTGACCAGACAGTGTGCATACACACCAGAGACTCATAGATACTTGACATGGCACCCACCATTATGGGACAGCGCTGCATCCCCTGTCAAGTGTCACACCCTCACTGCTGAAGTTGGACCACAGAGCTGTCTTCTTTGAAATAAAAATCAGCTCAGTAATCCCAGCAAACTCTGTAACAGTTAGGAAGTATTTCAAAGCATACTACATCCTATTAAGTAATAGTTTATCAAAATTCATTGCCCATCCCAACTCGGAGTTCACAACAACCTATGTGGAGTTGGTCACAGACACCCTGTACAACCACATGAATAGCAATATAGAGGCGGCTGTATTAAATAAAAGTAATATCAAAACAAGCTCTAAAAACAAACCACACTGGTGGAATCTTAACCCTAATAGGGTATATAATAAAAAGAAAGGAGTTATGGCTACAACCTGGAAGAGCAACTCCTATAACTATATGCATTTGCTAATTTAACTACACAGGAAGCTAAGAGGGATAATTAAGTCCAGTAAGGCCATCTATGAGGTTAAGATAGCATCACAGGTTACAGACAACCATAAGGCCTTCTACATTTATGTCTGAAACCTCAAAACCAGCACACATCAGTGTGTCAAACTGGTGGTCAATGGTGTCACCTTCAGTGAGCAGAGCGACAACAAATTTGCTGGTGGACAAATTCAGCTCAAACTTTGCCCCCCACTCCTCCCTGCCTCCCTTCTTGTAATACCTACTAGCGTACCCCCCCCCCAAACTATTAACAGTGAGCAGGTCCTGGAAGTGCTCCTTAAGGGCAAAAACACAGCTCTCAATGGGACCCCAACAATATCAATGTATGCCTCATAAGTAACTCTAAACATGACCCATCAAGGTCACTTGAGTCACTTTTCAAGTATAGCTTCAAAACAGGCTTTCTATCACAAGAATGGAAGACTGAAATGGTTATATCACTTCACAAGGGTTGACTATCAACTGACCTTCAGAAATTACAGACCTATTAGTCTGACTAGACTAATATGTAAAGCCATAGAATGAACTGTTATGGAAATGATCAGCAAAGACATAGGCACATTTCTAACATTCACCCAACCCAGTTTGTCTTTGTCAGTGGAAGATCATGCCTACCAAACCTGGCGAATTTCTTTAAGAAGGACAATAAAGCAATGAATGAGGGGAAAATGCTGCATATCCCATACCTGGACCTTGATAAGGCAATCGATGCAATACCCCACTCTGGTATATTTGACAAATTCAAAAATTGGGCAAAAAACTCTACATAATTCAATGGATTGCCAGCTGGCTCACAGACAGGACCGAGAAAGTCAAGCTTGGCAATACCACCTCCACTGTGAGTCCAGTCACCAGCAGGGTACCTCAGCCTCAAAGTTCAGTGCTGAGACCACTCATATTTGGAATCTACTTCTCGGAGATAAAGGCTAATGTCAAATGCCTTTGGCTGTCCATGTTTGCAGATGACTGCAAACTGGGAGCTATCATAGATTCCCCCCATGACACAAACATCTTATAATAAGGTATGTCACATGCAAATGACTGGTGCCAAAGTCACAGATTAAAACTCAATGCCAAAAATGCATTATAATGCCTTTTGGCAAAACTGGCACTCAGGATAATTACTTCATTGATAAGACAACCGTCTAAGGGTTAACCCAGTATTCAAGAGCTCTGGGAAAATATACAAACAGTAATCTGGCCTTTGACCAAGACATGATCAAGGTAGTAAGAAAATCAGTCTATATCTAAGTACGGGTATGGCAATCAGGTCCAAGGAAGTCATAGTGCCACTTATTTGGCACTTATCAGACCCATCACTGAGACTAATCCACCCCCCCAGCATATACATGGCCAGACGTGTGCAAAATTTGGAATGCTCACAAAGCTTCCTTACCAGGGGAATCCAGGGTATGCATATTGTCCTATATGGAATCACCTTAAAGGCCTCTCTCTATAATCTGCCTCAGGTTATTTAGAGGCGATCTATGCCTAGCATACAAGGCATCCTCAGACCCAGTACTGATGGGCCTTTTGCACATCTCCAAAATGATCAGCATCAGAACCACTAGATCCAAGGATTTAAATTTTGCTTGTGAGATACATCACAGATGTTGTTGAGACAGATATGTGTCACAGAGGATCTCCATTATCTAGAGCAGGCTCCCCATCCATGTGAAGTAGAGTCCATTCCTAGCCCTATTTAAACATATCTTTGACCAATGGATGGGAATTTGGAAATTCACCCCAAGTCTGGTCCCATGTGTCCGACAGACAAAAGCAGACAATAATGCCCAAACTAACAAACCCCCTCCCACATAACTTCTCAAAACTTCTTAAGTAACATACTCCCCCTCCAAATAAAAACCACAATACCTAGCGACACATCTGTATTGAATTGCATGGCTAGGATCTTGTGGTAATTAGCCTAGTATATAACTATGACGTATGAAGGCGTTAAAGCCTCTGAGTGACATTATTTTTAAAGCCTGTTCTACATAGACTAAACTATTAGAAGGAAGCCTGACTTCATGAACACAGAAAGAGCAGATTGTTTTACTATACTGTATCCACTAAAACACTTAAAAATCTAATGCAGAAGTTTTCCTAACAGCACACATAGTCAATACGATGTGTAAGATTTATCTTCCCCTATGCTGAAGACATTTATCCTAATTTGGCAAATGGAAAATACTTTTTTTAATTGTTGGAAAAACTAATTATTAAAAAAGTAATTCAGAATATGTTCAAAGATATCTGTAGAGCTTCCTCCTTGCTGCATTTGCAAAACATTATACAAAACATCATACCAGATATTCAGGTAAAAAACAGAATTTTAACTTATTACACTATTGATAATGGCTCACAAGAAGTTCACTAGAAAGTGTAAATCAATGGAGGCAGAACTAACAAATGAATAGATGAGACATGCTCTAAAGGATTCTTCTTCTTTTGGCTTTTTTGCGGTTAGGGGTTGCCACTGTGGATCACCTGTCTGCTCATGATTGGCAGTGGAGTTTTACGGTGTTGAGTTGCCAGCCTGGTGCCCAACCTTCCACAGAAGGCACACACATGCATGCACTCACACTTATGGCCAATTTGGAGCGTCCAATTCATCTAGAGCATGTCTTTGGGATGTGGGAGGAAACCGGAGCACCCAGAGGAAACCCATGCAACCACAGGGAGGACATGCAGACTCCACACAAAAGGCACCCCAGCTGAGGATCGAACCAGAAACCCTCTTGCTGTGAGGCGGCAACGCTAACTGCTGCACCACCGTGGCCGCCCTGCTCTACAGGATGAAAACAATGAAATTATTCAGATAGACAAAAAAATTAAATGCATGCAAAAAACAGTAAGCACTTGGGTTTCCTATTTATCTGATGTGAACTCTGTTGTGCAAATGCTTTAAAATAACTTTAAGCTGAACCATGCTGTGGGTACCTTTTTTGGATCACTACCTTATTTTTTTTTCAAATGCCTACTTTGTTTACCTATTCATATTTAGTTTGTTGCTGTTTGGATTATGATCAATTTTACATGTGTTAATATATAAATTTGGACCTTGACAGTGCATTAGCCTTGCTCTCAGAATGTTACAATGGTTGTGTACTTTGACAACCATTGCCATAGAAACATTCTGACAGATATTTTGGTTAATTCTGTTCACAGTCCCACCACCTTCATCTCAAACTCACCATCTTAAAATAAATTGGGAGTTTAAGAGATGGTATCACTCCCCCTTACAAATGGAGCAAATGTAATAAATAATTACTTTCTCAAGTTAAAAAAAATCAGTAAACTTGTGAACTTTTTCATCATCATGGAGTCTCAACTACATGCAGTTCCAACAGCAATGTAACATAATACAGGAATCAGAGATTAAAGAGAACACTAAATCTTTCACATTGACATCATCGGGCATTCTGTTCCTGCATTTGCACAAGATGGAATGCTTTGAGTGATCACCTTCCCTTATAGGGCAATTATTTTGGCCCTATATTTTCAGACATATGGAACTGACCAATTTGGATGTTGCACAGAAATCTGCTATTGCTTATGGTAGATCCCATTTTGTAACCATTACCTAACTTTAATTCACATTAAATTTTAACATGCAGAAGCACTGGGTTTGATTTCTGGCCAATACAATAGACTGGCGTAATGAGGTAATCATCCTGATTTGTTGTAGGGAGACAGACATCCCTTATTATTTGTCATTCAGAGTAGAGGATAAAGGTTTAAGACTATGAGCTATTAACAAACTGATTCCTGAATTCCATGATTTAAATTCCTCTGTTTCTGTCTGTGTGTTATGTGAATCTACATACATCACTAAACCACCTATTGCTCTATGGTAGATGGAAACTCCAAAGTGGTCTCCTGGACTGCATACCTAGTAACTACCTATAAAGGCATGACACTCTACAATGTCCAATAAAATGTTAATGCGTATATTCATAGGTTCATAGGTGCTTACTAAGCTAATGACTACAAGGGCTTTTTTAAGCATACCAAATCTCTGACAAGTTCTGATACCCTTGATAAGTGTAAGCATGGACCTGGGAGATGAACCATTTACAAGTTACCTGTTTGCAGCAGAGACTTAGGTGCCAAGCCAAGGATGAATTTCTGGTTTCCCATCCAATTTTCTAAGTTGCACTTGAATTGTATTAGGGAGGAACTCTGCTTCGCATGGATGGGAAGCCTGTTCCATAGACAAGGGTAGTCTCTGGGATACATACCTATCTCTCCAGCAGGTTCTATTTATATCACAGGCAAGGTTTAAGTCTTTAGAACAGGTAATTCTGGCACTGTTTGTTTTGTGGATATGCAAGAGGTCCATCAGAGTGAGGTCTGAAAATGCCCTGAATGCCAGGCATAGTTCTCCCGTCAAAAGCCTTTAGGACACAGAATACAGGGACAGGGCCTTGAGGCGGTCTGCATAGGACATATTACTTATGCCCTGTATTCTTTTAGTGAGAAACATCTGTGGATGTTCCAGTTGTTGAATATGCCTGGTTAGGTACATACTAAAGGGGGCATTTTACTCAACGATAGGTCTGATGAATGCCAAATTCAGTGGAACAATGACTTCCTTGGACTTAGATGCCATACCTTTGTTTATATGTTGCACAATATAGAATGATTTGCTCACCACTGTAGACACATGATGATCAAAGGCTAGATTACTATCTATGTGTGTCCCTAAGTCCCTGACTATTGGGTGAACTCTAAGGGGTGTGTTGTCAATAAGATAATTACCAGGGATGGAGGACTTCCCAAAGGATACTATTATGCATTTCTTGGCATTTAGTTCTAGTCTATAACTATGACATCAGTTGTTTGTCTGTGTCAGCCCTTCCTGGAGAACATTTGTGTCAGTGTGAGATTCAATGACAGATCCTAATTTGCAATCATCTGCAAATTTAGTTAGCCGGAGACCACTGACATTGGCCTTAACTTCTGAGAAGTAAATGCCAAAAAGGAACAGTCCAAGGACTGATCCCTGAGGGACTTCACTTGTGACCAGCCTCTTTGTAGAGGTGGACTCCCCAATTCTAACTTCCTGGGTACTGTCTGTGAGTCAGTTGGGTATCCACTGGGTGACAGATGGGTTTGTACCTAACCTCTATAGTTTGTCAACAATGCCTGAGTTGGGGATTGTGTCAAATGCCTTGGCCAGGGCACGGTAGGCAGTGTAAATGATTTTGTCCTCATCCATTGCTTTGGTGACCTTCTCAAAGAAGTCCACCAGGTTAAGTAGGCATGATCTGTCCTTTACGAAACCAAACTGGGTAGGGTCCAGTGTCTGGAGGTTTACTATATCTCTATTGATCATCTCCCTGATGGCTTTACTTATAAGACTAGTGAGACATGAGTCTGTAGTTGCCAGTGTCTGAAGATGGCCCACCCTTGTGAAGATGTATGACTGTTACCTTTCTCCATTCAAGAGGCATGAAGCCTGTTTGAAGGCTACAGTTAAATAGTAATTCCAAAGGCCCTGATAGGTCATGTTTCATAATATTTAGAAGGCACCCTGGGATATTGTCTTGGCCCATTGATGCAGTGTTCTGTGTCTTAGAAAGAGCATTAAGGACCTGTACCCTAGTGATAGCAGGAGGAGTTATATGTGATGATATTTTCTGAGGGAAGGCTGAGAGGGAGAGAGGAGTAATGTTGGAGCTGATTGCAATATCTTCTGGCTCAGTATAGGTGGCTCCATTTACAATGACCTCTGCGCACAATTGTATATTGCCTTTGAAGTTGTGGACATAACTTAATAATGCTTTATGGTTGTTCTTGGCCTGGGAGGCCAAGCTTACTTCATATATAGCTTTGGTAGACTTTATTTGTCATCTGAGTTGTTTGTTTAGTTTGAAGAGAGTACTTTTATTCTCCTGGGTGCCGTACCTCCTAATTTTTGCTATGATTTTCTTCCTCCTGTTATACAGCCAATTGATTTTGTGTTCTACCAGGGTGGCTTGTTTTTTGACTTAGTTCTGTACTTTGTCCAGGTGGGTACAGCTGCCTCTATACAGCTGTTATCATGCTTGTACAAGGTTTCTGTGAACAGTTCTGCATAGGCAGAAGTATTCTCAGGGTTTATAGGGGCTTGAAATTTTGCCAGGTTCCCACTTAACAGCAGGAGGTTAGCCTTAGAATAGTTCCTGAATATTCCCAGTTTAGCTGGCGGTCCAGGTTTTATTTTTACTTCAAAGAAGACCATTTTGTGGTCTGATCTTACCAGGGAAGGCTTTACAGTGGGGGTATGCAGCACTCTCCCATATTAGTGAGGACCAGATCCAGTATGGTTGCACCCCTGGTTGGTGAATTGACTATCTGGTCCAGAGAGTTTGTGTTTACAAAATCCAGGAATCTTTGTGCATGTACATTTGATGTCATATATAATTCCCAGTTATTAGTGGGGTAATTAAAGTCACCTATGAATATGGTATTGGGTTGAATGGTTAGTGCTTCTATTAAGTTTAAATACATGGTATGGATTTCCTGTATTATAGAGGGTGACCTATAGCTTGCAAGGAAGTGGTATTGAATTTTGCCTATGGTGATTTGAACATGGAGCAGCTCAAGTGCATTTTCGCATTTGACCAGCGTTGAAGTATATTTATTTTTGATGTAAATAGAGACACCTCCACCATTAGTCCACTCCTTGCCTGTGAAGTAGCTCGTCTAAATGTGTGGAAGGCATTATAACTGCACTGTTGGTGTGCTGTAAGTGACTTTAAATTACGCCTCTGAGACCACACAGACATCAGCATTCTCTAGGGTAAAGAGAGCTACCAGGGAGTGGAGTTGTTTTCTGTTGTAGAATTCAAGAAGTCAGGCTCTGCAGACCTACGTATGCTTGTTTTGTTACACTTCATTTCTCAAGTTTACACTTTAGTCTTTTACCATACTTGCCTCACTCTCCTCCACACATTTTTATAAACATGGGATGGCATCTTGAATACTATATTTTGTGTGGAAGACACATTTCTGTAAAATTCACACTTAGGAATGGTTATTAATAGAAGAGTACAGTAGTGTAATGACAGAGCATATTCTGATCCAGATATATAAAGACTTAAATAGATTAGCATCACTCTGCATGTGCTGTGAAGAGTATAAAAAAAGAATGCATGATGTAGCTCAACTATTTCAAAATCACAGCTACAGTGGAATATGATAAAGTCCCTTGGAAATGAAATGGTTTCATAGTTGGTCAGTAATGCTATGAGATTTGAATTGTTCATGTTGTAGAACAGTAAAAAGAGTAATCTCTTGTTGTTTGGGCAATATATGTGTAGCAAAGACATCCCAATGCCATCCAGGAGGGAAGTACATGGATAGCTGGAATACACAGAATTTAGATATAGAAGCCTAAGGCATAGTATTCTGGGATAATGATGAAGAAACATCACAGTGCGATTATGAAACAGATAAGAAAAGGAGTAAACAATATCAGTTTTACTAACCTTTACCTGTTGTCAGTGATCTAAGTTTCATAAGCTTAAATCATCTTGAGCTCTAGAAATAGTAACTGAATTCTTATTCACAGTCAGTCTGAGTAATTGTTATCAGTAACTAATCTTCATTCATTAAGGTTGGCATCACCAGAAATTAACTGCTAACTTTACTTCTATTGGACCGATCAGTACTACGCATGCTATTCCAAAAGACACAAGCGAAACAGCCAGTAGGACTCTACATACAAATTTGTGGCTATTTTATCCAATTAGCTGCTGTCAGTTTACCCTTTGCTCTTAAAAAAAAAAAAAAAAAAAGTGCATACTCATTAACTTCAATGCAATCAGGAACCAAATTTCCCTTGGAGTGTGGAGTTATTTCTTGTCTTGGTGAAAATTTGTTCAATTGCCAGAAAGATGATCATTTCTACTAGTCATTTTGCTGTTCTCCATTG
Source organism: Protopterus annectens (assembly GCF_019279795.1). Lineage (NCBI taxonomy): Eukaryota > Metazoa > Chordata > Ceratodontiformes > Protopteridae > Protopterus > Protopterus annectens. The sequence goes on from NC_056726.1 coordinate 225,963,217, forward strand.
ACAAACATCATGTCTGCACAGCAAGGGTTACGAGATGAACAGTAATGCTGCATTGTTGCCACAGTATAACCATATACATCTGTAATCATTGTATCAACTTACACCTTTCACAAATGATAGCTAGTAGTGCAATGCCTTCATATAACATGCACACATAAAAGATATTTCACAAAATTGTTAAGTGCTTTAATGCCATTTTTTGCAGTAGTAAAAGTTAATTCTTTAGACATACACTCTTAAAACATTTGAATAAGTAGTTGTCCAAACAGTGTGACATTGTTTCACATATCTGATTATGTAAGTGCGTGGACTTCACAGAGACAGTGAAGTTCGGTTTTTAATTTTTTTGTTCTCCTGCTAAACTATAAATAAACAATACTGTTTGAATTTGTCTAAACTTTAACTTTGCTCTACAAAAGCAACGGTTTAAATGAAAGATAAGTCTGAATCATAGTTTTATGGCATTGCTATTTAAGAAAATGGTATCACCCACACAGTTCTATAAATAATCTCTTTAAATAGAATGCTTTATTACCATTAATGGAAAAAAACAGTTAAAGCTTGAAACTTCCTTTCCTTTTTTTAAACTAAAAACCACTGTTTAGAACAACCCCATGCATTTTAATTTATTTTTTAATTTGTGAAAGAGTGCTACAAAGGCATTCTTTTCATGTTCATGAAATATAGATGAATGCTTCATAACAGAATTTTACAGTCAGGCTTTTTTGATGATGGCAAATCAGAATTTGAAGCAGAATAATCATTAATTGCCTGAAAAGATAATGTCACCTCTGACACAAATTATTTCCTTAAAGTGCATGAGACTGATATGGGTTATACCTCAGAAAGCTAGCTAGTCTGCACACTAGCTTGCAGCCAGATTAGCGGGAAAATAGTTGCTGTACAGTAAAGGGAGAACAGTGTCTCTTTGGAAAAAGTGGGTACCAAGAGAGAAATGTTCTAGATGGCAAAATTAAAAAGGAAGCAAGGATAAATTAGGTACGTGAAAAATAACAGCAGTATGGTCTCCTAGTTAAGAATAGTATTATTCTCGCATTGGTCATGATTGCCTTCTATGATGTAATTTTAAACATCTTACATTCCATTCTCTTGGCTTTATTTTCTGTCATATGTTTTCCTCTCTTTTTCTACCATTTTGAAAAGTAGACTTTTATGTGCTGCATAAAGACCTTAAATTACTTCACAATGCAGTTTAAGAAGAAGAAATGTAACTGCTAATACAGAAGCTTAATAAAACCTAAATAATGTGAATCCATCCACACCCCTTTTTCAAATTTTTCCATATGGGCACAATGTGTCACTTTAACAGTGACTATCTACATGAAAGGTTTACACAGAAATGTTTTATAAGTTTCTTTGAAAACAAGAAAAAGCAGCATCAAATGAAAAAGGAAAAAAAATGCTTCTATAAATGGGTAAATAAAAGGATGTGGCATCAAATAAATAGAAAAAAAGCATAATAAAAAGCTAATTAAATAAGTAAATACAATTACTGAATGTATTTAAACATGTACTGGGTAATCCGTTTTTAGCATCTTTGCTCAGTACATTATGAAAGAACAACTCAAGGATTGTGGTAGCACTGCAGCTGTAAGAAGTCCCTGAAAAGTACTGCTAAATTAGTCTTCTGGATAATGATCTTATATGAACCCAATAGCCAAGCAGTGCATCTAATGTAAATTAGGCATGTGGTCTGCCTCAGAAACATACATTGAGATCAAAACAACATGGTGGAGAGATTGAAAGAAAGTTCTATCATGCTACTTCAACGAAACTGGTGATGACTGAAGTAAATATTTTACTCTATACACCCACAGTTACCTGGGTCTGTAAGTTCTGCGGCAGATAAGTAATGCAAGGCTGTGTGTGTGTGTGTGTGTGTGTGTGTGTGTGTGTGTGTGTATAACTCATAAAGGTTGGTAGGGAAACAACACAGCTTTTTTTGAGAATTTTGTAATGTCTGTTCATATATGACTGTATATATATATATATATATATATATATATATATATATATATATATATATATATATATATATATATATACACACACTCATATGAAAGAGGTTTAGCCCATATATAAAGAGGTTTACCCCATTTAAATTACTTGTTAAGAGATGCAGAGTAGGTGTTCAGGATTTGGAAGTGGTAGAAATTCAAGGGGCAGATGGCTTGATCATTACTGACAATTACTGGATTAATGAATCATTATTTGAGGATTATAGTTACATACATTGGCACCACAGAGGTGGATCATGTGAGTCTTATTATTATTTTCTTTCAGAAATATCTCTTAAATAATTTGAAAGAGACAGCAGAAAATTGGCAACAGAGGAAATATTGGTAGCTGAGGTATGGGATGCTATTTGATGACTTGCTACCAAAAAAACCCATAGGTATTGTGATCTGATGCCTTATTTTAACAAGACCTTTTGTAATGCATTAGTGGCTCCATGCAAAATGCACTGCTTCTAATTTGAACCAGGCTGAGTCCACCCTCCTGGAGGAATTGAGTAACAACTTTTCCATTAGAATTATGGAACCCGACAAGGGGGGTGGAACAGTGGTTATGGACCAAACATTATATGAGGCTAAAATGAACAATTTGTTACACGATACCACCAAATACACTGTTGCTTCTTTAAACGATGTCCATATTTCATATAATAAAATTGATTTGGCTATCAAGGACCTCTTAGACCAAGAAGTTATTGAAATTGATCTGTTTTCTTTCTTGAACAATCCTCATCCGAAAGTACCCACAATTTTCGGGGTTCCCAAGATCCATAAGAACGTGCAGGACCCCCCCTCTTAGACCAATTGGGGCTGCTCAGGGGTCCAAAACCCACAATCTTTCCAAATTTCTTGATTGGAAATTGAAACAGTTGTGGGGTAAACAAGAACATTTACTTAAGGATTCATGGGAATTTTTACGAGGTATTACCCACGATCTTTATAGGCCAAATTTACAGTTTGTTACCATTGATGTGGTGGATCTGTTTTCAGTGATCCCACATTCGACTGGTTTGACCTGGATGGAGGAGGCTCTCTGGGCTTGTAAGGGGGTCACAAACAATGATGTACATCTTGTTCTTGAATTATTGGAATTGGTTTTGGGAAACAATTATATCTATTTTTGTGGTGAATACTTCCAGCAGATATCAGGTGTCTCCATGGGAGCCAATTGTGCTCCCACCTATGCTGACATTATTTTGTCAGTATGGGAGCAAAAGTTTGTATTTTGCAGTGAATTTTCCAAACAATGGATTCACTACACCAGGTTTTTGGATGACATCTGTATCTTTTGGACAGGACCCAAACATTGTATTGATGAGTTTGTCACCTATTTACACACTACTACAGAATTTTTGAAGTTTACATACAACATAACAGCAGATTATGTAAACTATTTAGACGTTACTCTTTCTAAGCAAGATGGTGGTTTTTGTTCATGTATATATAGGAAGCCTTCCTTTTCAAATAGCTACCTACATTACGACAGTTCACACCCGAAATTCCAAAAAAGATCTATAATTAAGGGGCAATTTGTCAGGGTTTCTCGTATGACCTCGGACGACATTCTTTTCCAAGTGGAGGGAGACAAGTTAAGTTCCCTTTTCATAGATAGGGGATATCCCACCACCTTGATTAATTCTGTTCGTGAAGAAGTTCAGTTAGGTAGGAACAGAAGATTTTGTCCCATTTTAGGGAAGAAATCTGCTGAACCTACCGATGTTTCCACTAATAGCTTCCACCTATCAGCTATCAATCAAGTGTTCGTTACTGAACGTAGT